>NC_081772.1:12914753-13112253 GCF_963082965.1 Carassius carassius | reverse complement strand
CAGTTGCTCTGATTAAACATTTTATGATATTGTGCATTTTCTTCCACAACCTCTCAAAGGTTTTCTGGTAAAACACACTTTAAGCTAAGAAATAAGGCTGAGAACTGTGTCTCTAGGAACTTTCAATGTCTTGGAAATCATCATATAGCCTTAGCCTTTCTAAAGTACTACGATATTTATTCTCTTTTGCTTTTGTGAGATCTCTGTTGACATTTCTGCTACTCAACTTCAATACATGCATGGGCCAAACTGTATGTGTAACAGCTCAAGCTAATTCTGTTTTTAATAGAGTTTCTAAAGGCTTAATTGTGTTTTGAGACTGTTTTATTCCCCACCATACAAATAAGTGATTTAAAAACAGCAATGTTGAATAGGGGTTGAATAATTATGACATAGCAGTATTATTAAAAAATCTTATAACTCAAATATATTACATTATATATTGACAATATAACTTTTAATATGCCAGTGAACTGTTATAGATGCAAGTTTTATTATATCCTGGATCTTCAGAAAAGCTTGTATTTGTAAAGTACTGCAGTCTCTAGGGGGTTGAATAATTTTGAACACAACTGTATCTATCTAACTATATCTTCTAACTGTTTCTATCTATCTATCTATCTATCTATCTATCTATCTATCTATCTATCTGACTGTTTCTATCTATCTATCTATCTATCTATCTATCTATCTATCTATCTATCTATCTATCTAATATTTCTTATCTATCTATCTATCTATCTATCTATCTATCTATCTATCTATCTATCTATCTATCTATCTATCTATCTATCTATCTATCTATCTATCTATCTATCTAATACTTCTAATCTATCTATCTATCTATCTATCGATCTATCTATCTATCGATCTATCTATCTATCTGACTGTTTCTATCTATCTATCTATCTATCTATCTATCTATCTATCTATCTATCTATCTATCTATCTATCGATCTATCTATCTATCTGACTGTTTCTATCTATCTATCTATCTATCTATCTATCTATCTATCTATCTATCTATCTATCTATCTATCTATCTATCTATCTATCTATCTATCTGACTGTTCTATCTATCTATCTATCTATCTATCTATCTATCTATCTATCTATCTATCTATCTATCTATCTATCTATCTATCTATCTATCTATCTTTCTAACTGACTGTTTCTATCTATCTATCTATCTATCTATCTATCTATCTATCTATCTATCTATCTATCTATCTATCTATCTATCTATCTATCTATCTGACTGTTTCTATCTATCTATCTATCTATCTATCTATCTATCTATCTAATATTTCTTATCTATCTATCTATCTATCTATCTATCTATCTATCTATCTATCTATCTATCTATCTATCTATCTATCTATCTATCTAATACTTCTAATCTATCTATCTATCTATCTATCTATCTATCTATCTATCTATCTATCTATCTATCTATCTATCTATCTATCCTAACAACATGCTAATCACGCTAAAATCATATAGCCTATATAACAATATGTTAATCATGCTAGTAACATGCTAGCAACATGCTAATCATGCTAGCAACATGCTAGCTGCATGCTAGTCATGCTAGAAACATGCTAGCAAAATGCCAATCATGCTAGAAACATGCTAGCGACATGCTAGCAACATGCTAATCATGCTAGCAACATGCTAGCAACATGCTAATCATGCTAGAAACATGTTAGCGGCCTGCTAACAATATGCTAATCATGCTAGAAACAGGCTATCAACATGCTATTTGCATGCTAGTCATGCTGGCAACATGCTAGCAACATGTTAATCATGCCCGCAACATGCTAGTCGCATGCTAGTCATGCTAGAAACATGCTAGTCGCATGCTAGTAATGCTAGAAACATGCTAGCAACATGCTAATCATGCTAGAAACATGCGAGCGACATGTTAACAATATGCTAATCATGCTAGAAACATGCTAACAACATGCTAATCATGCTAGCAACATGCTAGTCGCATGCTAGTCATGCTAGAAACATGCTAGCAACATGCTAATCATGCTAGAAACATGCTAGCGTCATGCTACCAATATGTTAGTCATGCTAGCAACATGCTAGCAACATGCTAATCATGCTAGCAACATGCTAGGTGCATGCTAGTCATGCTAGAAACATGCTAGCAAAATGCTAATCATGCTAGAAACATGCTAGCGACATGCTTGCAAAATGCTAATCATGCTAGCAACATGCTAGCAACATGCTAATCATGCTAGAAACATGCTAGCGAAATGCTAGCAATATGCTAATCATGCTAGCAACATGCTAGCAACATGCGAATCATGCTAGAGACATGCTAGCAACATGCTAGTCGCATGCTAGTCATGCTAGAAAAATGCTAGCATCATGCTAGAAACATGCTAATCATGCTAGAAACATGCTAGCAACATGCGAGTCGCATGCTAATCATGCTAGAAACATGCTAGCAACATGCTAATCATGGTAAAATCATGTTAGTAACATGCTAGGTGCATGCTAGTCATGCTAGAAACATGCTAATCATGCTAACTACATGTTAGTATCTTGCTAATCAAACTCTATCTATCTATCTATCTATCTCAGACTGAAAACCGTCAAATTTAAAACTTTTTAAACTTCTTAAACTTTTTAAACTTTTCAAACTTTTTTAAACTTTTTTGGTCCGGCTTTCTCAAGCCAACTTAAAGTTTGTCTTGACGAACTTTTTTATCTAGTTATGTTTGAAATCTGTATATTTATCTTACAAAAATGCATGGATTTGCTACAGGGGGCCTTTATTCACCCCCCGGAGCTGTGTGAGGGACGTTTTATTACAGATGCACACACTTTATTTCACGTCTTCTGAACTGTTGACAACAAACACCTACCCCCATTGAAAGGCTTGGAAGAACAAGAATATATTTTAATATAACTACGACTGGATTATTCTGAAAGAAGAAAGTCACATGCACCAAGGATGCTTCGAGGGTGAGTAGAAGACGAGCGGCAACCTCCCGCTCTCTCTCGTGAAGCCAATAAGGAAGTGACTAAATCTGCAATTCATCGACTGGCCGCTGGAGGCTGGCTGCAAAAGGGATTTAACCCCATGTTAAAATGCCCAACTTCACAGCAGAAAAAAATTTAAAAAAATGGTTTTGGTCTATATAGCTAATTTTGCCCCTCATGACAACTGTGAGGTGGGCGTGGCTTCAGCAACCAGTTCCGGCCTTTTTGGCCCATTTTCGATTGTCAGGGAGATGTGGTGATGCGCTGCCAAGATGGCGATGGCTCGCTCTGCACACTTTGAGCTTCAAAAACGCTCTTCAGGAGTCTACGGGTGACGTCACGGACACTACATCCATGTTTTTATACAGTCTATGGTAGAAGATAGACAAATCTTAATTCTTGGGTGAAGTAACCCTTTAATACAGAAACATAATCCACCCTAAATGTAAAATGCTTGCTGCTTTCTCTACATTGCCACAAGGGGTGCTGGAGTGTAGAGGTGAGAATCATGGTGAGAACTGGATAAACTACTGTCATGGCGGAACAACAGGTCTTTTTACTGAACCGAGCAAATGTTTACTGCAACATCTGTAAGTATTTTTAAGTAAGTACTTTTTAATGGCAGAAGCATCCAAATGCTCATTGGTTTGTATTCACATACTTGCATTAAGTATATTCTACCCTTATAAGAATCACAAAAGAAGAATTTCTTTAGAAAACATTTAGAAGTTATTTCTTAGGTCTTAACATTAAATCCAAAAATGACTTAAGCTATATTTTAGGGCCTGTTTTTCTCAAAAATGGCCTTATCTGTGACATCTATGCCAAAGCCTGTTTCCGTTACACCCTGCTAAATGAATTTCTTCTCCATTATGCCTATAATTATATGTTCAAAATCAGCAGAGTTCTGCCTTGAATCACAGACCCCTCTGATTTGGTCTGGTTTACATGATGTCCTTTTAAGGCAGGTCTGTTTGTCACGACTGTGGGTGTCTGGTCCTCATGGGAGCTGGTTGTGCCAACTTCAGTAATGGAGAGTCTTTCCATAACACATCATCCACCCACTCCAGTCATATGTTTACAGGCACGGTCCTCTTGAAGGTGTGCTTTACAGCACTTCCCACTGCCACCTGCTACTTTTGTAGGTCTGTCATTATTGTATTGACAGACCTACTTATTGTATTACATGTCATTAAGCACAGACTTTGGCTGTCCCCCTTGAAAATATTAACCTTTCATGAGTACTGTATCCTGTAAGCTCAGATAAACCTCTGGACAATTCTAGTATTTTTAATTGTTTTTTTTAGACATTTAACAGATGCCTTTGTCCAGAGCAATGAACTCTGAGTTCCCCTGCTGTCTGTTCAAAATTAATCTGGTCTCTAGACTGACCTTATGAAATCTTTAATTTTCTTCCTGATTCATTATTCCAATCCACCCACACTCTAGTGTGTTGTGTGGCTACGCATCCAGGTCATGTCTTCTCTCTTTTTTTCAGTTTTATTATATATATTATTTAACTTTATTATTATTATCTGAATTATTATATATTATAATATAACTATCTGCATTATTGTTGTATTATATATTCATTATAATAATTCTGAGTAATAATAATAATAATATTAGTTATTATTATTATTATTTTGTCATTTGCATATGATGCTAGAAAATCCCAGTATAAATTCACATGTTGGATTTGGCTTTTTCCACTTTCTCCTTATCTGTTACTCCCACCATATGTCCTCTCACACCAGAAACAGTTGACAATAATGTGTGAAGAATCTGAGAATGAAGAGCTGTGACTTGACTTATGCAGCTAAATTCATGGACTCACCAACCTTCAGCTAAAATACAATATATATTGCTTTGCATGAACAAACATCATGCTTAAATTGTCACTTTTCTGTTGACCCACTTTGTGGGTGTGAATGTTCACAGATAACCAAGTGCTATGTGAGATACAGCTTTTAGAGCCTTTTGCAATTCTTCTTTGAGAGATTCTTTGAAATATTTCTAAATGGCAACTGACCCATGCCATCTGTTTATGAAAAAGTCACTTGCATATGCATGCTGGCCAAAAATATGACTGAGATTATAAGCCAAGAACCTAAGATGCTGCAAAAAAAAATAAAAAATTATGAAATTAGTTGTTATGAGTTAAAAACAACACATGTTGATTGCTGTCAGTGTGTTTATTGACATATTCATGATTCTTCTCTGACATCAGAGGAATAAATTTAGGGATTTATTTTTGAGCTTGTGTGCATGTCATGCATACATCAAACAGTACAGTCATACGCTGCATCCATCTTTGACAGAAGAAAAACAATCAAATTGGTAATATATTTTGTCTTGCATGGTGAGTGTAGATATTAATCAAAGGTGTCTCTTAAAAAGTATTTGATAAGATTAAATCTGTGCATCACTAAATCCCATATCCTCCCCTTTGTGAATAACCTGGATGAAAAATTGTTGTGGAGAATGTGGAGGAAAAGACTGCGGGCCCCAGCCCCTGAGTCCGCTCCAGTGTCGACTCCAGCCCCTGTTTTCCCGACCAGCCCAGAGAGGGCTCGTGTTCTCACGCCCAGCCCAAGGAGGGCTCCAGTCCCTGCGCCCAGCCCAAAGAGGGCTCCAGTTCCCACATCCAGCCCAAGGAGGGCTCCAGTTCCCAGGTCCAGCCCAAGGAGGGCTCCAGTTCCCACTTCCAGCCTAAGGAGGGCTCCAGTCCCCAAGTCAAGCCTAAGAATGGCCACAGTTCTGTCATATGTCATCAGCCCGGAACTCTTTCAGTGTGCAACTGTTGGCGTAAGCTACATTAAAGTAATTATTATGTTTTGAAAATTTATATTTTTCTTACAAAAACGCATCGATTCATTACAGGAGACCTTTGTTTAACCCCTGGAGCCGTGTGAGACACGTTTTTAATGGCATTAAACAGCTTGAAAGATCAAAGACCATTTTTAATATATCTCTGACTGGGTTTGTCTGAAAGAAGAAAGTCATATACACCTAGGATGCCGAGGTTTAGTAATTTATGGCCTAATTTTAATTTTTTGGGTAAACTAACCTTTTAAGCCCTCACTGTGAAACTAGGCCTAAATGTTTGAAACCCTTTTAGTGTTACGTTGGATATATTTCTTTCTATAAAACAAAGTATGTACAGAGTTGAAGTCAACCCCAAAATGGATCCTCTGCTACCTTTACTCATAATCTTTTTCATTTGTTGTATTCAAATTATTAAAGTGATCACATGATGTAGCTAAAAATAACATTATTTTGTGTACTTGGTGTAATGAACTGTGTTTGTGGTTTAAGGTTCAAAAAACATTATTTTCCACATACTGTACATTATTGTTTTTACTCTATGCCCCGCCTTTCTGAAATGCGTCATTTTTTACAAAGCTAATCAGTCTGAAAAGCGAGGTGGGCTCTAATTGACCAGCTATACAGTGCGGTGTGATTGGCCAAATGCCTCAAGATTGTACTGTGATGCGTGTCCTGGTCAGAACACCTGTGCGACAAGACAAAAACAATAAAACCCATTACAAACGAGGCATTTGTTGCATCCAGTGGGGACATACTTATGGATTACAATGACTTATACTGTATTTTTATGCTTTGCGTGGCATCATGCCGTGTAAACATAAAACCATGTCTGCATTTGTAATCGTAGAAACGACAAACAACAAGCGCTCTCTACACTGTGCAAAACTTGCGTTTGAATCATCAGTGGCGAATCCCTAAATATGTAAACATACAGTCTGTGAGTCAGAACAGCTAGCATTGTAGTGTTCTCTCCCAGGATCAGGAAACAGATGTCCTCCATAAAATGTGTTAGACACATCTGAATATTTGGGTTGAACCAGGGCCATCCTTAGTGGTGCAACTGGTGTGGTTGCACCAGGCCCGTGGTGAACGGACCAAGGGGATAATGCAATAATAAATATTTTTGTGCTTCAAAAAACTAATCGTTTCTTACGATTTTAATCTTTGAAGAGGATGGACAGAATGATGTTGCAGGTGTAATAATCACTCTACTATTCAGTGACGTTGATTGACAAGATTTATTCCACAGGAGATTCATATGCATTGTTACCCCATCCAAAGTCTTACGTGCGAGAGTATATGGGAATTAAAAAAGATACTCTCTCTGAAGAACTACACTGCCGTTCAAAATAGTTTTTTTTATTTTTGCAATGTTCTTGAAAGTCTCATGCTCACCAAGGTTGCTTTTATTTGATCAACATTTTTTGTAAAAACTGATATATTATTACAATTTAAAAATAGCTGTTCTCTGTTGAATACATTTTAAAATGTCATTTATTCCTATATGGCACAGCTATATTTTCAGCAGCCATTACTACATTGTCAAATTGTTCTACAGAGGGTTTAAAATAAGAGCATTTATTTGAAATATAAATCTTTAGTAATGTTATAAATGTCTTGTACTGTCACCTTTGATCAAGCAATTTCTTTTTGAATAAAAGTATAAATTCCAAAGTTCAAATACATTTTACTGACTACAAACTTTTGAATGGTGGTGGTGTATGTCAACTTTGTTCTTGGATCTTCTGTACATTATATCTGTATGGCTATATACTGTATGTCTGTGTCCTTGTAAAAACAATATGGCAACCTATTCTTAAAGGGATAGTCCACCCAGGAATGAACATTCTCTCCTTATTTACTCACTGACATGTCATTCCAAACCTGTATGACTTACTTTCAACTGATGAACATTAAGGAAGACTTTTGTAACCAAACAATTTCGGTTCCTATTGACTTAATTGTATTTCTTGCCCATGCAATTTGAAATCAATGGGAACCATATGTTCACCTACATTATTGAAAATATCCTCCAATTCATGTTTCTTCCCCTTTTCCACTCCACATTTCCTTCACTACACAACCACCATAAACATTTGAATTTATGTTTTCCATAACTTGCTCCTTGTATTTTAAATGGGGCTTGAAGTTAAATTGGAGGTTGAAAAACAGTATTTTCCTATTGAGTAAACATAGTTCGCTCATCTGAAGCTAATGGGACTCTCCTGAGGGACAGTGCTGTTTGTTTGGTTGAATGGAATGCTGATGCTTAATGTGATGAAGAAGTCCCCAAGGACAACTGATGCCTGGAGACTTCTCACTGTGAGAGAGACACTTAGGCTGAGGGATACTTCAGGTCACTTAAAAACCACCGAGTCATACAATTTCCAGTATCAATGGTATGGCTTGTCCAGCAGGAATTCAAAATTGTTATTGTTGCTAGATATTTGTTTTATTGGACTAGTTTGGTTAATGAGGCCAAATATATATTTGAAAGGGATGTAAATGTCTGTGTTAATTAAGCAAACGATTCCCCTTAGACAACACTCATCTTGTCATCTCCCTAATGCAGTGTCCCATAAAACACGAATTCCCCATTTACACTATGACATCTTACTATAAACTAATTCGTGCTGTTTGACATGTATACTAAGCATAAATGATCTAAACTCATCTGTAGGGGTTTGACTTGCATTTCTTGCATTCTCAGAGATTGGTGATTCATAGATGGGAATAAGCATCTGGTCAGTTTTAGGTTAGTGTCACTGTCCTGCTGCTATCTTAAAGTGCTTTGAAAAGTATGGTTTAAAACATAATTTATGAGTCTGACATTTCTCAGAGAATCTGACCAATGTTACATAATTATACGCTAATAATACAATTAAGAAAAAAAGAGAACAAACTGACTAGAAACTATTTTGGCAAGATGATGTTCATAAACAGATTACTTTGTTGCAAAAATAATGGTTATGCTTATTGTCCATATAAAATATAAATATAAAAATATGGATATAAACATGGACCAAAAATTATAATAATACATTATTTAATTATTTGAACCTTTATTCATTTGATGCCTTTATTATTCAGAATCATAAAAAAAAATATTAATGGAAGTGAAAGGATGGCTTAGTGTAATAATAGTAATAATTATTATTATTATTATACAGGAAGAGTTTAATTCCCGAATATGTGCCATTTTTAAACAATCATAACCACTCCACTTTATATTATTTAAATGCAAAACTTATTTGCATTTAAATAACGTAACTGATATATAAATGCTATGTGGTGTTTAAGCAGGAAACCTTTCTTTATAATATAAGTAATCACTTTAACATAAGCATAAGCTTCACATAAGCTGGAAACATATCTGGTTTAATAATCATTGCATCGAATGAAAAATATTAGTTTATTCATACATCATATTTCAGTTATTATATATCTTTCTCAACACACAGTGATTTTTAAAAGACACTTTAAAATGTCAACATGGGTGAGTTTGCACAGTGTATTTTTCCTACTTGTCATCTATTCTGCATTCAGACAGATATTGCATTCCTGAACTCTATAGGCAAAGTTTATTTAAGTTGCTTTAAACAGTGTTTCACTTGCTCACAATTACTGCACAATGAAACAAACGCTACTGGAGGATGTTTGTCCATCGTCTGAGATTTGAATGGCTCATTTTCCTGTTGTTCCAAAAGACATCTTAAGAACCATAAGCCTATCGCTTAACCACAGTCCTTTTCTTCATTTACAAAACGATAATACAACAGTTGGTTCTTGTTGTCCTTGATTTGCCAAGTGTTCCAGGACATCATATTTAGTCTAACAGCACTGTTATGTTTAACTTCTTGTATCACCCTGCTTGTCTATGTTTGGAAAAACTGGAGTGAATGTAGAGTGGAGTAGTCTCTGTCCTGTTTGATTAAAAATGCAAAGCTTTAATGCTTTGACTTCTTTTGGATCTATTTTAATCGGAACGATATATATACAGACTAACTGTCCATTTTTTGTCTAAAATGTAATAGATATTAAATGCATGTTTATAGAACTGTTGTATAAAAGCTATATCTCATAATTGTTTTGTTATTCTGAATATGAGCGTGACTGTGATTATCCACAACTGAATTATAGATTGTCACAGTGCCTGCACTTTTTCAGCAGCCTTGGTTCTGGAAGTAATTCTCCCATTCATTCATCATTCGTTTTAAGCATAGACTGTATGGTTTTAAGCCATGGACTAAACTAACCAGCTATTAAGTGAATTACATTTGATTTAAAGCAAATATATATATATATATATTTGAAAATCTGTCTAAAAGGTACAAGACTAAAAACAGCTTTAATTATGGAAAGAAGCATTGCAAATGGCATGAATTAAAATTATGTGAAAATTTGTGCTTCATATGAGTAAGTGGATGCTAAATTAGCTTGATACGATTTTCCGATTGGTGATTTCTCTTCAGAATCACATGCTATGCAGTTTTACACCAGGAATTCCACAGATAAACACAATTATTGAAATAGTGCAGACTGATGGCCTCAATAAAAGCACGTGCCATCATTAACAATCTCACAGTAGGTCTGTCTTTAAAGATTTTTGTTATCGTTGAAATTAATTCCCCAATTTAGAAAATGAAAGGGATTTTTACTTTCAGAACCCAGCTATTGCACTTTTTAATGTAACATCAACCTTTAAATTAGTTTTTCAAAGCAGGTCAACACAGTTTCTGTCCTTGAAATAGCAACAAAATTAACAAACTGTTTGATGACTTCTCTCATCATATAATTACGTGCCACACAAATAATCTAGTGTCACACTCCACTTGCTGCATTCTCTGTGTCCTTGGTAACTAACTCCTCTTGCAAATGAGATGAGCCCTCTGTTAATTCCAGACCATGTTCTGTCAAAGAGGAGACGTCAGGTCTTGATTCTTGGTCAGTTATAGAAGAGGCTGAATCCCCCATGTTTGGCCAGTTCTCAGTGGCACCATCCCCAGAACTGGCGTAGACCGTTTCTGACACGTGGCTATTTTCTGCTGTACTAAAACGTCCTAGTTGGTCGTGAATGTGCGCAGAGTCAATTGTTCCTGTTTGGTAAGTATTCTTCGTTGTGGGGATATTGAGAAGGCCTTCATGACCATTGGTATCACCCCCGTGTCTCTGTGAAGAAGTGGAGTGGGCATATGTGGGGGCCTGTGTCGATCTTAGGCTGACCGCTGGTGTATTATTCATTTTGACTGTGGTTGGTAAGTCACTTGTTGTGATGTTATTCGTGTTTATGGTAATAGTTGCAGCCGTCACCAATACATCTGGCTGTCCAGACACAGATGAAGACGTCGGTTTCCATACCAAACTGTAATAAATTGCCAGTATAATAGCAGCCAAAGACACCGACAAGACATATGCGAATACAGTAGCCAGTCTCACCCACTTTTTATTGGTTTTAGCAGCCATTTTAGCTTTTTTGTCGCCCGTGTATGTGGCCGGTTTGCCCCGTTCCATGTTTGGCATAAAGTCCCGTTCCCTCATTCTCCCTCTGTGCTTCTGTGCGCCGTCCGTCTTGAACGCTTGATATTGACAGATTATTCAAGAGAACTGCTGACGGGTTAATACTCAGCTTTTGTCGATTATCCACGTCCCTGGTTATTTTTCCACTCATTTATCATTCCTCCGATCTTGCAAGTCCACAAGAGCGATCTGCTTCCAGCATGACAGTAGCATGTGGACGTTATCCCATGCGGAGACTCTTCCAGAGAGCAATAGATGACTATAGATCTCACCCCGTCGACAGCAAAACCAGTGCTGAGATGTGATTCGTCTGCTGAATGACATGCGAACAGACATACAGACAGTCTCAGTGTTATACAGTGAGGGGACCGTGTGCGAAAACGAAGAGAGGCGGGTCTCACTGTGCGCACTAACAAGTCGCTCCCCAGCTAAACGTCATCCAGTCAGAATCCCAGACTGTTTTTAGGTAGTCGACAAATAACATTGACATGAACATGCTTATATTTAAAGGGAACATTTTTATCACATTTGGTCACAAAAGCTCATACTGTATAATAAGTGGGGGAATTATTTCGAATGTTTTCGATGCTATACTGTCGACCACTCTTTTTATTATTTATAGTAAACTTTATAAATCATTGGACAATTATGCACAAATAAACAGACATTTTGACTGATTTAAGTCCTTTGTCCCGTGTCTCAATTTGCTTAATAGTTTTCTCTACGTTGCAGTTTATTTATTTATTTATTTATATTTTTCAATTAAAATGCTATTTGTCCAAATCTCAGAAACAAGTTTCCATCTCTATTAAATAGATATTTACATTGTCAAATAGCCTATAATAACAAAATATTATATGCCTATTGGTACCGTCATATGTTTTCCAAATGTATTGCACTGTGTGAAAAGATTTATACTCTTTTTGCCTGTTTTATAAATAATGCTTTTGTAACTTTGTGCTTTGTTTTAACATATTAGTCACCAAGTGCATGGATGCCACCAGGTGGACAAACAGCTACACAGCACTATGACTGAAATAATGGCCAATCTCAAGTTATTGTGAATTCACCAGGATAAAGGTTAAATCAGTATCAGTGTGTGTATAATTTAATACCATAATATTTTACTCCTGTAACAATTTGTCATATTAAAAGGCACACTATCGTCTTTGGTTATTGTAATAAAAACTTGAAATAATTTAAATGCATCCATTTCAGGATATTTGTAAATGAGGAAGTGTTGTGTCTAATTCTGTGTACTTCTCATTTTTACTCGCTGTCTGTTTAACACGTCTCAATATGTTTTTCACACAGTTTTTTTTTTCACTAAGCAGAGACAAACTCTGAGGACAAATGTTGTCACTAGATTACCTGACTATTGGCAATGCAGGACAGATTTTTGTTGGTTAGTGGTCTAAGTATTCAGGACTTAAACTTCTGAAAAGTGGACTTGGCTGTGGGTGCTGAACATGCAACCTAATTGGGAAGAAAACTTAATGGGGTATTAATGTAAGCAAATGGCTCACAATCAATGATCAAATAAAAGCTTCTTGCTTAGTCTCGAATTGGCATGTGAGTGTGGTTCTCTATCCATTTACATTTTATACACCATTAGTTATCAAAATAAAAATGCCAGAACTATTCAATTTATACAAACATAGGTTTGAAATCTAAATATATCTAGGTTTAATAAATCTAACAACAAATAAAATTATAGACTTAAAGAAAACACAGAATCTCATGTACAAAGAAATCCATTATGATTATGTTAATCATTATTATAAGCAATAGCCATTTATGATTTTTTTCTCTTCTTTTTGGAATTTATAATTTAAGTAAGTTTGCCATTTTACATCATTGTCCACAATAAATTAATCTGACATAAGTCTTATCTTTGAAAAAAAAAAAAAAAAACAATCATGGGTTCACTATTGTCACAAACAGATTGCACAGTCTGAGGAAGTGATGTCAAAAGACAATGTGTATATATAAGTATGAGAACTGAGAGCGAAACCTCTTACTAAAAGAGAAAAAAAAAATGAATTTACTCTTGGGCACATGTCTTGGATTGCTGTTCAACTTTGTTTTTAATACAGGTAATACAGAAAAATGCCAGTCAGTATGGATACATTTCATAATGAATATAATATTTTTCATATTCAATATAATATATTTTTTAATTAAGTTTTTTTTATATAGTTAAGGTTATGTTTGTGTTTATATTAAGGTGCTGATATGATTGAAGAAGAAAAGAAAGTCTTCCTTGGAGGGCATGTGAGTTTGCTGTGCCTTAATCTGTTGACACAGACAAACTGCAGTAATGTTACATGGCTGTCTAATGATAATCCTGCCATTGAGTTGGTCACCCTTGGTAAACGCAATCCGGACAGGTCACAGAGAGAAGGCAGAGTGCGTCTGACGTCTAACTGCTCTCTACACATCAGTGAACTCAAAGCTGCAGATAATGGATGCTACACCTGCCGTCAGTATTCAGGTGTGCATGGAAGCAAAATAGGAGAGGATGCAAGAATTTGCTTGATTATTAATGAAAGTAAGCTAATGCTCAAATTCATCAAACTTTATGGCATGATTTATCAGTTTGTCTTCCTTTGTGTCCTTCACTTTTAGAAAACAATATGTGTAAAGTTTTAAATTAATTTAAATCTTGATTTTACTATGCAGTATACAATATTTACATGTGTATTAACATTTTATATTAATAGAATTTAACATTAATAGTAGATTTCTACCAGTTTAATTGTTTTCCTTGTTTTTTCAGCTGTCCATTCCATGAACAATAATGACAGCAGTGATGACAGAGAAGGTGATATATCGTCCACCAAATATTTCCATAAATCTTATTGTCATGTTCGAGAATTGTATAATAGGTGAAGTGACATTCAGCCAAGTATGGTGACCCATACTCAGAATTCGTGCTCTGTATTTAACCCATCCGAAATGCACACACACAGAGCAGTGAACACACACACACACTGTGAGCACACACCCAGAGCAGTGGGCAGCCATGTATGCTGCGGCGCCCGGGGAGCAGTTGGGGGTTCGATGCCTTGCTCAAGGGCACCTAAATCGTGATATTGAGGGTGGAGAGAGAACTGTACATGCACTCCCCCCACCCACAATTCCTGCCGGCCCGGGACTCGAACTCACAACCTTTCGATTGGGAGTCCGACTCTCTAACCATTAAAGTAGTATATACACTACAGTGTTCAACGGCAATCTTATATTTGTATCCCTTGTTGGCAGTTGTTCTGTGTAAATTAGTAGTTCAACATGAGTAGAAAGGGCTAAAAGAGATGTGTTTTTTCTAAACACATTTAGAAAAATGCAGTATGGTGTGTTGGTAGAAAAACCTAAAAACATATAAATAAGCCTTTGAATTCTAATTATATCTGCTTTCTTGGTTTCTTGTCAAAAAGCATACTGTACATAACTTCATAATAAAACTTAATACATTATAGTGTATAGAAACACAAAGACATTATATCTACGTAATGCTATAATGCTGTTGTTTTTTCATCTTCTTCTTCTTTTAAAGACCTGTTAATGATAATAATCCTGTCAGTGCTCATCGTCGGTGCTTTGTCGGTTACTGCGCTAATCATTTGGCACAGATATCACAGGAGAGGACAAAGTGAGTCACGGTTACCTTACAGTTTCATTCTTTACAACTGTGCTTTATCTTTTAACTTAACCAATCTTCAACCCTGAAAATGTGCACTTTCTTTCTTTCTTTCTTTTAGTGTGGACATTATTTGAAGATCAAAACGTATTGGAATTTGAAACCAAAATAACTGAACATGAACACAAGAATGTGGGTAAAATGTCAATTGGATATAGCATGTACATCTTGATTTACCGGTGTGCTGCTTTACTCAATTTATTGAATTCTGTTCTTATCACTTGAACAGGGTGAAGATGTGCACTACACTGAGTTAAACCTCAATGTAATGAAACCAAGGAAAGTGGACATAGACAAAGTAGTGGACAATGACCAAAAAACTGAATATGCTGTCATAAAACTATGCTAATCGCTGTAAACATGTTACACTAAATAATTCCTCAGTTGTACAGCGTAAAATAAGTTGATTTCCTCGACTGCATGAGTCATGTGTGCAAGCAATTCTTCACAGGTTATGATTCCCATGAGGTCTTTGTCTGTATTTGGTCACTGGATACTCACAAGTCACAAGTTTGTTGAACTTCCCATTCTGTCGCTCTCTCTTTTGTCACAACCATTTTTCCATTAGTTTTTTTCTTCTTTTAGCTTTACTTTATGTTCTTCATTAAATTAAGATAAACTAATTTTTGCCTCAGTCTTAACTTCTGTAAAAGAACATTACAATTGCAAACATCACAATCGCACAAATCAACAGTCATATTAATTCAAACTGGTTTCTGTTTTTTTTTCTTTTCTTGAATGGCACAAACTCATCTAGAAACAGAGGACCAAAGACCAGTAAAAGACGGAATTTGTAAAATATATGAAACAGAATGAAACACATCACATTAATGAGTGTAAATGTAGTATGTAAGGGTTATTGATGGGGGGAAATTAGATGCAAACCACCATGAGTGGGGTCAAATCTGAAGAGACAAATATGTAACTATGGGTCATCAACCACAAGTCATTTACTGAAATTACACTCTTGTAAAAACAACCATGAAATGTCATACATCAGCAGTTTGTCATACAGTACTTCCCAAAAGAGCCGTTCAATCGTTTTACATTCCTTGTGAAGTTTTAGGTTTTAAACACAAACACACAGTTTTGTGTGTGTGTGTGTTTAAAATTAGGTCTGTAGTTCAAATGATCTTTCACATTCTATGTTCATGCCTTAAATGTGAATTTTGGCTGTTTTTCATGCAAGTTGCTATATAAGGACTACTGCGCGCCGCTTACCCAATTCCTCAAGCACATAAATTCCCATTCTTGAACTAGCCTAGTTGTACTCCTTATTTAGTAAGTGGGCTTTACTGTCATATTTAATGTGAAGTTGAGCACCAATTCTGTGAAATCACAAGAAAGGAATCCACACACACACACACACACACACACACACACACACACACACACACACACACACACACACACACTTTAATAAAATGTTAACTGTTTAATTATAAAGGTGTACTTTAGTCTCATGGCTTAAAACCATTTTCATTTTATTTGTAATTTCTATGTGATAACAAACCCCCATTACAGGAAATAATGATCTCCATGAAGACATTATGTGTATGTGGTAAAGACACCAGAGCAACATATATAAACATCCATGTAAAAATTGTAAAACTGAGGTGATGGGAAACAATTGACATTTTATGTCCCAGCATGCAATATATCAAATAGCTCCTTTAAACAAATATTTTTGTAAAAAAAATCTTAGACATTTTGTCACGATTTTGGATATAAAATGAAATGAAATGGAATGAATAAATAAATAACATGTTCATTAACCAAAGTGAAGATTGTTATATAGATAATAAGGAAAAGATGCACCTGAAATGTGTTTCTCTGTACACCTTTAGTTTAATTTGGTGGTTAATGAGGTGAAGCGCCATTTAAAAGCAAACTCTGGCTAGCAGAACCCATGTTGAGATTGTCCAATAGGTGTCAAGTGCCTGCTCTTGAATGTGACTGTGCTGAGTCCACACTGCCAAGCTCAAGAACAAAAGGTTGCAAGACTCTCCTCGTCTGTGTCCCACAGATTTTTGATGACCCCCTCAAACCTCCAACATACACAAGCACGGCCCATACCCCAGCACATACATACAATCTCAGCATGTGGCAGACTACTGGAGTCGACCAAATGCTGCCCCATTTGCATTTTAAGCACAGGATGGAAAGAGAACACTTGGGGTGTTTTAGCCCACAACAGCTCATCAACATATAAGCTTCACATTTTAGTAAGAACTTCTGTTATCACACTTATTTAATACTTTTTTTTCCTTTTTTAACTTTACACTGCAGAAATAAGATTCTTTTTATTGGCATTGATGGTTCCACAAAAAACTTTTTAACATCCATGGAACCTTTTCACTGAACAAAAGGTTATTTTTAATGAAAGAAGCTTCTTCAGATTAATACAATATTCTTAACACACCAAAATTGTTATTTTAAGAAAGAATTTTTTTTTTTTTTGAAACCATACTATGTACATGTTGGCTGACTTTTATAGTACAAGTTTGTTTGAGTTGCAACCTTTTGACTGCGCATTTCAGACAGTTAATAATAATAATGCATTTTTGGGCATAAGCATTAATAAAAGCAAGCTATAGGAATATTTCAGCATTGTTTTATGCCTGGCACCAGGTTGTCTCCATTCAAAAAACTGGACTGGAGAGAGTAAATTCAGGAAGAGAGATGTAGTTCAGGCAGGTGAGGGGTGGGGTGGAGGTGGTGTGTGGCTGAAGCAGTAGAAACAAAAGGTTCTGTAAAAAGGCAGAGGTGTTAAAAGTGATACCCTGATGAAACAAGAGGCAAATAAGCACCTTACCAGATCTGTGTTTCTCTCTGCCATTTGCACACACTGTCTGCTCTAGCACAACTCCAATAAACAAAAGAGTGAGCTTGACCTTGTGTGGCCTGTGTGGTTTTTAGTGAGATGAACACACATACAGCACTATGAACGAATAGGTAAAAGTTTAAGTAAATAGCATACTTGCTGAATTTACTGAACCTAGAGAATGATAAAAGTTGTGCTCTGGTGGGTTATAATGGAAAATAAGGCCTTGCTTATCCAATAAAAGAGAGCACTACTCTAAACATCCCCAGGTATACAGAAAAAATCCATCTACATCTGACTGAAACCGGACCCCAGGCTTCGGCATGGAAAGAAAACACTTCAAAGCCATTGTCTGAGGGAGTTCACTTTGAGCTATGGAAATGGAAATTTCCAGCATTCCTCAATGATAATTGGCTAACTCCAAAAGTGCAATGAAGCTTAACTTTAATTACCAAGGAAGCTATAGACCTTATTTAAACTTTATTGTCTATGTAAAATATTTTCATTTTTAAACATTTTTATTGCAAACATTTAAGGCCAAACTATAAACTTAATGTTCAAACTTCTAACCAGAGAGACTGTTCATTTCCAGTATATAGTATATAGGCCCATTCCAATAGTAGACAGATTAAATAAATACACTTAAAATATTCAACACTGTAAACTATGCCATTATATCATATATATATATATATATATATATATATATATATATATATATATATATATATATATATATATATATATATATATATATACAAACTATAAACTTAATGTTCAAACTTCTAACCAGAGAGACTGTTCATTTCCAGTATATAGTATATAGGCCCATTCCAATAGTAGACAGATTAAATAAATACACTTAAAATATTCAACACTGTAAACTATGCCATTATATCATATATATATATATATATATATATATATATATATATATATATATATATATATATATATATATATATATATATATATATATATAGCGCAAGGTTGGGGGTTCGATTCCCCGGGAACACATGATATGTAAAAATTGATAGCGTGAATGCACTGTAAAAAGCGTCTGCTAAATGCATTAATTTATATATATATATATATATATATATATATATATATTACTACTATTAACTGATTTTTGGGATGCTTAGATGTAAGGGTAGGGTATAGTATTATTATCTTATAACCCATTTGTGTCTATAATAAGTCCTCACTAAAACAGTTTCCACTGATAGCCTATAGGTGTGTGTTTGTATGTATGTGTGTGAGTGATTGCGTGCGTATAGGGGTTCAACACAACTCAGTGATTGACAATTTCCTGGAGGGAGGTCCTTTCCTTATCATGTGAAATTTCCACTGCTGGGGTTCAGATTGCGTTCGTTGTCTCACCTATGATGAGCACGTTGTCCACCTCACACAATGGATTAAACCTGGAGTTGTGAGAAGGTCTAAGTTTGCCATAGCTGACTACTTTACAAAGCTGATTTCTTAAGGGAGGGAAACGCGAAAAACAAGCTGAGGTATTTGCGCTTTCATTTTATTCGTTTGAATATAGTGCACTTTGCACGGTACTGTTTGTTTTTATTCTGAATAATTCAGTTCTAATATGAGGACAGTTTTGTGTTCTTAAGTATATTTTTTAGGTGTATTTTTTTCTTATTTTATTAAATGACATATAACCTAGACTACTTTGCTGTTTCAAAGTAAATTAACAAAAATGTTAATGTATAACCGCACACGAAAGTGCTGATAAGTGTTCATATCATGGATTGTGTTTTTCGTGTGTAACGGAGACTCTGGTGCGTTTGGACTTCACTGTCAGTCTCATTTGTGAAAAGTATTTGTAACTGATCTCTCTGTGTGATGCTGTGCGGTTTATTTGTTTCTGTTTAATACATGTTATTCAAAGATTAAAGTTCATAGCTGCCCAATAATGTCCATTTCTAAAAAGGTTCCATAAAAGTCAGTGGAAGTCTAGACTCTATGTGTGCAAATCTACAAAAAAGATACCGCAAAATGTGCAGTCAGACCTAATGTATGGCTCCAAATATTGTAACTATTTATTTTATATTATAACAATGCATATTTCTTTTAGCAGACAGATGTGGGAAAGGGGGAAAACCAAGTGTGATAAACTAAGTGACTGATAGATACTGATAAACCAAGAATGGTTTTTATTTTTTTTTATTTTTTTTTACTGATAAATGTTATCATGAAATCAAGACAGTCTTAAAAAAAAATTTCTGTAATTGTCAACTCTGTAAAATGCATGTGTGATTCTTTTGGACTGTCTTTTGTCTTTTTTTCACAAAAATGTTAAATTGTTGTATGGTTATGCCAATCACACCCATCTCTTTACATAGGGCCATTGCTATTTTACATTAATCAGCATTGTTATCACTATTATTAACACTTTTTGTGTTATACAAAAATATTTTCAATGAATTCATTTTCATACGAAAGTTTTAAGATATTTTACATCTGTCAATAAAACAAAATGTATGCATTTTGGCAACCGCTGTAAATATTTATATACTAATGCTAATCCTCTTGTTTCTTCTTTTTTGTGAAGGCATGATTCAGAGGACAGAGCTGGTGCTCTCGGTCTTGGGTGAGCTGCAGGAGGCCACAGAGTGCATGGGTCTTGACGCCCTAACTAAAGTTGCTGTGGAGGTGGAGCAGGTCCTGGCCCCTTTCCATCTTCCTACAGCGCTCTGTCCTGAGATCTCTTTATGGCTGGGCATTGACGCAGTGGCTCACAGACTGTACCCAGCAGATGCACCGACTGGTTTACTTCCTCTGATCTGCAAAGGAGAAGGAAACCTGCTGTTTGATGCAGCTAGCATGCTTCTGGTGGGCTCTACGAGTCTGAGTCTGGAGCTGCAGGTCAGAACTGTGGTGGAGATGCTGCTTTGGAAGAGATACTACCTGTGTGGTATGATTGACTCAAAGGTCATGCTGCAAGCGGTTAGGTTTTCCCTCTGCACTGAGGAGTCTCAGGACATGCTCAATCTGCCGATTCAAGTGCTGGAAGCCATCTTTGATGCCGATGTCAAGGCCTCCTGTTTCCCCGGCTCATTTGCAAACATGTGGCACGTGTATGCGCTGGCATCCGTCCTGCAGTGCAACATTTATTCGGTTTATCCCATGTACAATTTAAAAATTCGGCCCTATTTCAATCGGGTCATTCGCCCGAGGACGTGGTCGAAAGATGGTGGGTCCTTGACCCTTCACATCATGTGGTCGGGTGACTTGGAGGCAGGCTTTGTTTTCAAACCCCACAACTTTGTGGCCTTGATTCATGCGAGCGACCTCAAAATCGGGAGTCCCAACAGCGAGCAGCGAATTCCCTCGGTGAAGTCCATGGATCTTCTGAATCAGGACTCCCGGCTGTCTTACTCCAACCTTAAAGACAAGTTCAACATCACCAAAAGTACCTTTTACCGCTGGAAGAGGCAAAGCATCGAGTATCACAAGAAATCGGTGGCCAGGTATGAGGCCAAACACTTTTTCCTGACATCCTACAAGCAAGGGAAGCTTATTCCCCTCAGCCAGTTCAAACAGCTTTTCCCGGAAATTCCAAGATCCACTTATTATGCGTGGAAGCAAGAGCTTGTGTCCACTTGCAGTGTCTCAGGTGGCTCCATGGGGGAGCTGAGTCCTGCAGACAGCACTGAACAGGACTACTGGTCCTCACCTGAAGTCAAGAAGGAGCCCAGCCAAGGGAGCTTTGCTAGCGTGTCGGCCTTCAAATGTGAGAAACTGGAAGGAGAACGTGCTCAAAATGTGGCCTTGATGCAGGAGGCGAAAAAGAGCTTGCAGAACTGCATCGTTACAAACATGGCGTTCCCCTACAGAATTTTCAAAAGAAGATTTCCAGGCATCTCCAGATCCACGTACTACAATTGGAGGAGGGAAGCCATGCTGTTTATGCCTTTCAAAGAGCTCTCAGGTAGCAGCGAGGAAAGCTCAGATGCTGATAAAACACAGAGTACCAGAGGTCACGTGTCCCCTGCTAAGTTTGACAGACAAAAACTGTCACCCAGAGTGAAGATCTCCAGACACAAGCAAAGAAGCCTGAGGCTGGCGTACCACCAGAGGAAAACTTTAAGAGAAGAAGCCAAAATGCACATCCAGAGGTCAAAGATGTCCTTCATCAAATTCAAGCTCAAGTTCCCTTCGGTTTCCTCCTCTTTCTACTGGCTCTGGAGAGTTTCTTTGAACAGGAAAACCAAGAAGCCGGTCATGATGTCTGAGACGGAGAAATCCCAGAGCTTGGCTGTCTCAACAGATGTATTCGAAAATATAAATACTCCAAGAACGTTTTCTTTTGATGGCAACATGGATTGCCTGAATGGACAAAAAGTTTGTCCCTCTGAATTCACACTGCCTGAATACTCCCTGCCTGACCAGTCTAGGAATGAACAGATGTTTGTGATGGATGTCGTGGCACTGGCCAATTTCAAGGCCAAAGCAAAGCTGTTCTTGCAACAACGCTTTGAAGAAAAGTCCTTCCCCACATTCAGAGAATTCCGGTCTTACTTTCCTCTTACTCCTCGTTCCACCTACTACATGTGGAAGAGGGCTCTGCATCACGGGGTGCCATTAATTCATGGCTGAATGTTGTGTTCTATCCCTCACCACTGTGAAGTCCTGTAAATAAGTCCAGTTTTTATAGTTCACAATGCATTGTTCTTTTGAGTTTGACTGTTTATTTTTTTTAGTCATCCACATAATTGCAGTTCATGCATCTTAATTATTTGTCCCATTCCTTTATTTGACCACTTGGTTCTAGCTCAAGGACATTTGCGTGTGTGTGAAATCAGACAGTCTTTGTGTCCACCTACAGTAAGTGCTGATGGCCTCCAGGCAAAAGGCAGTTCAAAGACATTTTCAGGATCTCAAATGCCTCTCTTCTGACCACCAACCCCCTTATATTTACAATGTAAATGAGTTCAAATTCTGATTAGGGTCATTTTATTTCTTGTTTATTTTCTTTAAATTGTTTTTGAGACTTCTTTTTATTTCTATTTAGTTTTTATTCAGTTTAAACTGTGAAATTACAGCTGAGGATTTTTCTTGAACAAAAAAAAAAAGTATAGTATTTTAATTCGTACCCTGGAGTGTTCTTTCTTTTCTATTACTTTTCTTTTTTTTTTTTCTACATATATATTTTTATACTGACAATTGAATGTTATCTCTGCTTGGGAAATCTTTATGTGGCCAATTTAATATGGATTCCTCACGTTTGAATGTTACAGAATTGTTGCTGTTTTGCACATTGTTTTTGACCATGTTTCTTGGTTTCTTTCCTCCTTTTTTTTTTTTTTTTTGCTGCTGCTGCTGAAGGTCAATCTCACTTGATTCTGTTTTAGTGTTTTCTAAGGTTTAACTACTTTATTGACTTTTCCAGCTTCACCATTATAGTGTTCTGTAACTCTTGATTAAACATGAGTTCACAATGTGCTCCCTGGATCATTTTGATGAATTTGTTAAGCATAAAACTAATTTTGTTAATTTCATTATGTTGAGCATCTAATGTATGAGACCAGTTGCTATGTGCAATAAAACCTGTTCACTGGTATATACCAACTTTTCACTCTGTTGGTGAGTGTTTCTGCAATAAATGGAACTTTAACTACCCAGTCTTAGGTTAATTTGTTTTGATAAGTGCTGTGTTAGTTGTACTCTTGTTTGAGAACAAAGACGCTCTGGAGTTAATAGTGAGAATAAATGTGTTAAATTTCAGTTGAGGCAGATCATTCAGTAGCAGTTGGGAAGAAACTGTTATTGTCGTTTAAAGGTGGGGTATAATGGTGTTTCGTGTATTCAGAGTTGTTCACAGCGTTAAAGAGATGGAATCTCATACTAAACATGGCCAAAGTTGTAAAAAAAAATTTTAGAAGAATGACTGAGAATTTATGTGCCGAAAATCTTACATCTGGGTTGGTACACGTTTCGGCAGTTTTTTTTTTTCATGTTTTTTTTTCGATCATGGATCTAATGACGTAGACAAGAGCGGAACATAGAGCGGAACTCCTTATATGAGCATTTCTGTCGGAAAAGCGCGCCCGCGCACACGTTGGCCAGAGGAGAGCTAGACCGCACACATCAACACGCTTCGAAATCATCGGCAGCGCTGCGTAGGATTTGTTCGAGAATGACTCCAAATAAGTGCGTTTTTGTTTGTGAGGGAAAGTTAACCGTGTTCAGCTTCCCCAAGAACCCAGCGTTACATGAACAGTGGATGCAGTTTGTTTTTCCGTGGCAACAACGGAGTGTATCTAGTGCGTTTGTGTTTTCTGGTTATTTGAGTGACGAATGTTTTATAAACAAGGCCCAAGTCGACGCTGGATTTGCACATCTTTTGCTATTAAAACATGGAGCCGTCCCTGTGATAAAAGACCCCATTCATGTTAGTACAATTGCATCAGATTTCTGTATTTTTTTGGAAATCGGCACATAAGTGAATATATGTTAATGGAAACAACACAAAATCAGTGTTATAGCTCCGACTACGGCACGCCTCCAGGAGCTCGGCTTTTTCCGGGAAGAATCGGAAAGCTGTATTTTTCTTTTACAAATATGATAAAACTTAAGACTTTGTGGATATATGAAGGATGCAGTACTACTCTATAGGTACTCAAGATTCACATGAGATTAGGTGAAACTGTGTATGTTATGTACCCTTTAAGTTAGCCCAATATTGGCCTAACAGTTCTATTTTTTTTATTATTTTTTTTTCCTCTGGGTGTAATTTGTTCTAAAAGTGGCAAATAAGGTATTCTGAGAGCTTTCTGCTATACTTAACACTGTGATGTCTGTATTATTTTTGGAGCACTTCTTAGACACCGATTTCACCACAGCTTCAATAAGTGTTTACCTCACAAAAGCATGAAAATAATTGACAGGAGGGATGAGCAACATGGTAAAAGAGTTTTTTTATGGATGCCAGAATGCTACAGAAGTATGTTGGTTTTAGTTTGCACCTTTTTAATGGATGGACTCATATATTTATGAGAATCCCCAATGAGGACAGAATCTAGAAAATTGAGAGAGGGAAAAAAGAGAGCAAAACCTTTTAAATCTTGGATTCTTTCTAAAAGCTGATTCCCCTCAGCCAGTTGAGACAGCTTTTCCCGGAAATTCCAAGATCCACTTACTGAGCATGGAAGCAGAGCTTGTGTCCACACGCAGTGTCTCGGGCGGCTCCAAAAATCAAGTAAATAGACAAATAATGCACCTGTGAAATGTGTGTGTGTGTGTTTTTTTTTTTTATAAGTTGTTTCAGGTCATGAAAAAGTATTTGGATATAAATGCACTAGATGGCAGTGGCGGGCTGTCTTTAGGAGCATCTTTTAGTTTGTTTTTAGGGCTGTCAGGGAATCCTTTATGCAATGACTTGCTGAGATTCCCCATGTAGTTTTTTTTAAAAAACAAATTAATGTTAATAAAATAATGTCACATATAGTTTTTAAAAAATCAAAAAGGGAAATGAAAAGAGGTTAGTCAATTCATAAACTGAATCCAAACTTAAACCATTAAATAGTTAAATATAGTCATTATGACATTGACTAGTTGCTATCTTATCTGTGTTGAATTTAAAAAAGGTAACTACAGCTCATAAAAGCATTTGCTTCAACTAGGCGTAATCCCTTCATATTTAGAGAGAAATAATAATTGAACATTATGAATATTTTTCTTACATTTTCTTTGTTTTAGAGACATTAGTGGGACCTTTACTTGGACATCACCTGTGCCGTTTTAGTGTGCCATCTACTGAGTGCAAAAATGAGGGCAAATGGGAAGATACTGCTGAAGATTAGAGGGAGACGCTTTCCTCAAGAAGTGAGTAAGGTAATTATTAAATTGGCTTGAAAAAGCCAACTTACTGAAATACTGTTTAAACTTCTTCTTCTTCTGATACTAAATTTTAAAATGTATCTCCTCCTAGAGCTTTTAAGATAGAACCACCAAACTCGGGTCAGACCTTCAGACTGGTCTGACTCGGGTTGCTATATCATTTTTAACTGATCCGGCTTACTGTTTTCGTAAACCAGACTACCAAAACCACCTTAAATCCCATAGACTTTTATTGAGGGGGTGAAATTTTAGGTAATACGACTTAGCTGTCTACTGCCATAGCCTAAAACTCCCAACTAAAAATACAGCTAAAACCAGCCTAAGCTAATCGGTTCCTTTGGCTGGTCTCTGAAGTGGTTTTGGCCACTGTCACTGGTCTTGGCTGTTTTTTAGCTGTTTTTTACTGAATCAACTGGTTTTAGCTGGTTTTAACTGGATTAGCATAGAAAAATGTCAACAACATGCCATTAACTTGCTAATTAGGCTAGAAACATGCTTTTAACATGGTTTTAAAGTGGTTTTGGCCACCGTCACGCTGGTCTTAGCTGAATCAACTAGTTTTAGCTGGTTTTTGACTACCATCACACTTGCTAATCACGCTAATAACATGCTAGTCACTTTCTAGTCATGCTAGCAAACTGGCCAATCATGCTAGTTACAAGCTTGCTAGTCATGTAAACAACATGGTAGAGATATGCTACTCACTTGCTAATCATGGTAATTACATGCTAGTCACTTGCTAATCACGCTAACAACATGCTAGTCACTTGCTAGAGACATGCTAGTCATGCTAGCAACATGCTAGTCACTTGCCAATCATGCTAACAACATGTTAATTACATGCTAGTCACTTGCCAATCAAGCTAATTACATGCTAATCACTTGCTAATCATGCTAATTACATGCTAGTCACTTGCTAATCATGCTGGGAACATGCTAGTTACATGTTAGCTTCAAACTTTCTGGCTAGGCTTTTTCAAGCCAACTTAAAGTTTGACCACAAACTTTACTATCTAGTTTTCTTTAGATTTCTGTGGAAATTATTTGCAATGTATGATAGTCTCACAATTTATTTCCAGAACATGATGGGATACGCAGAGCCTCGAATGCCACTCCGGTGTGGATTTAGTGTGCATTTAGGGCATTGTGCTTTGGTATTTTAAAGACCTGGGAAAATCTTGGGAAAGACTTACCGTATTTTCCGTTTTTTCCTCATCATGACGTATTTATGGACTGATGTGACTTATACTCAGGTGCGACTTATAGTCCGAAAAATACGGTACTTCCTGTCACGCACACAAACTCTCAAGTGGCCAAGATGGCATGTCTGGGTATTTGGTCACACTATGCTCCCTTACAGGATATTACTTCACATTTCTGAAGCACAAAACATAAACCAAACGAGCCAACTCGATAAATCTAAATGACACATGATAGAAGATTAAAAAAGACAAACCTTTTTTTTAGACAGGCAGTGAATACTAGTTAAAATTTATAATTAAGTCATTCTACGAAAGCACTGTATAACTGATATAGGCTTATTTTTTTATTATTTTTTTTCCTTTTTATTCAAAACAATTCCAAACATGCTTAATATATCAGGAAATATCTTGTTTCTCAAATATGTGTAGGTAAGCGCGTTTTGCACCTTTATAGATTGCTATTTGATCAATATATGGAAATGTAGTGTAATCTATTAACTACACATAAAAACCTGACTTTTTACTTAAGTGCCATATCATGCCATAAAATATTTTTAATACGACTGAATTTGCATTTAATGTAAATTTTAATAACAGTATTGTAAGATACTTATTTTAACACTTTCATTTTACAGAGAGTAAAGAACATTTACATTATCAAAAAACATTTTCATTCAGTCTAGCCAGAGTTCAGGCACTCTCAAAAACTCCCATTAAAATCACTGAAGCACTTTACATTATGAAACGAATATCTTACTTACATTCGTACGCACATCTGCACTTTTTGTTGTTTCTGATGAGAGAATTCGCTAAATAATTCAGTCAGCGAGCAAGTGAACAAAACACTGCGTTTCAGTGATGACTCTTCTGGACGTCTCTGATTGGCCATTGCATCCATAAGCGCAACAGAATAGTTTCTGATTGGTTATCATGAAGCGTTGTACGAATGCGTCTGTCTCTGGCTCAGCGCCAGCCAGCGAACGCAGATTTGAATTTAGCAGCTGATGCTGTGCACTGAACGATCTAATCACACCGCTGTGATTGTATCAAATATATAAAAAATATTATTCTGCAATTTTTTTTTTTCGTTTGGAAGCTGCATTTAAAATCCACTTGGCTCAGAAATCTGAGGGGGCACATGCCCCCTCACTTCGAATGGGCACGACGCCTCTGGTCCCAATGTGCAGTGAGCTAGGGAGCTGATTGAGACCACTGGAAAAAGTGTAACGGCTAACTTGGATCACGTGAGGCACCTCAGACAATCATACACTGACCTCTGGACTACTTCCCTGCATACCGCCAAAGCCGCAGTGTTAGCATTAGCCGTTACACTTTATTGACTAAAAGTTGCAGGCTTGCCTTGTAGTAGTCTCAGCCTCAGACGTCACGCCCCCAGACCGTTGGCTAAACGTCTGATGCATATGGGACACAAAAATGGAAACACTTCAGGAATGTCAAAGTCGTTATCGGATTGGTTGAATTCTACAGGATTTCTGCGAGATGTGTGTGTCGGGTTCTTTAACTTTCCACCTGGAAACAAAGATACCCAGGTGCCAAACCCCCTCACCAAAGAAGAAAGCCATCGTGTTTAACTGTGATGACGAGCACTCATCAGGAACAACTTAACACTAGATTTTCAAAAGTATGTGAAATATTTAAAGTTCACAGCATAGAATCTTTAAAATATGTCAGAGAGTTTTACATACAGGTTTATTAGTGTGGCGAATTTTCCACGCCTCGAAACGTGATGATGAATGAAACGAAGTGTGATTGGTTGTTGGACATCTCGGTCAAACGGCATCATAGGTGGGCTGTGGCCGATGAAAGCTGCCATGAATTCCAGACCTTCAACCTGAAGATCTGGCTACATGAAACTAGCCTTGCAGTGGCTTTGTTGTGAATTAGTTGAGTGCTTAAAGGGTACATAACATACACAGTTTCACCTGATCTCGTGTTAATCTTGAGTACCTATAGAGTAGTACTGCATACTTCATATATCCAAAAAGTCTTAAGTTTTATCATATTTGTAAAAGAAAAATACAGCTTTCCGATTCTTTCCGAAAAAAGCCGAGCTCCTGGAGAAGTGCCGTAGTCGGAGCTATAACACTGATGTTTTGTGTTGTTTCCATTAACATATATTCACTTATGTGCTGATTTCCAAAAAAAATACAGAAATCTGATGCAATTGTACTTACATGAATGGGGTCTTTTATCACAGGGACGGCTCCATGTTTTAATAGCAAAAGATGTAAAAATCCAGCGTCAACTTGGGCCTTGTTTATAAACAATCGTCACTCAAATGACCAAAACACAAAAAAACTTGATACATATGGAAACTCCGTTGTTGCCATGGAAAAACAAACTGCATCCACTGTTCATGTAACGCTGGGTTCTTGGGGAAGCTGAACACGGTAAACTTTCCCTCACATCCAAAAACGCACTTATTTGGAGGCATTCTCAAACAAATCCTACGCAGTGCTGCAAGCGATTTTGAAGCGCGTTGATATGTGCGGTCTCGCTCTCCTCTGGCCAACGTGTGTACGGGCGTGCTTTTCCAACAGAAATGCTCATATAAGGAGTTCCGCTCTATGTTCCGCTCTTGTCTATGCCATTAAATCCACGATCGAAAAAAAAACAGCCGAAACTTGTACCAACCCGGAAGTAAGATTTTCGGCCCAGAAATTTTCAGTCATTCTTCTAAATTATTTTTTACAACTTTGGCCATGTTTAGCATGAGAATCCATCTCTTTAATACTGTGAACATTTCTGAATACACAAAACACCATTGTACCCCCCCCCCCAATTAAAGAAGAGACATTAAACCAATAAAGGTGCACTCAGTCATTGTTTGATAATAATAATAATAAAAAAAAGATTTATTTTCTTGTCATGCCATTTCATGTCATTTGACCATTTTAGCGATGTTACTGTATGAGTTTATAAGGTGATTTACAAAGCATAAAAATAAAAAGTACAAAAATAGTCCACAACCACTGGCACCACTGAGATCATTAAGGACCAACTAATCAATAATCAATAAAACATACTGAATGCACCTTAAAAAAAATAAATGTTTTAGTTGGAAGTAGTGTTGTCACGATACCAAAATTATTGTTTCGATACCGATACCTAGTCAAGAATTGTGATTTTGATACTTTTTCGATACTTTTCCTGAAAAGGGAAAATACACTCTCAAATATCATTGCTGTGCTTTATTTTAAAACCGAGACAACATTCTAATCATATAACACACTCATATATGAACATATGAACAGCAGATATATTAAACATTTGAACAAAATATGAAATATCAAAATATAAAAAATAAATTAGAGCAATGACATTCAAGGTAAAGAAAGAATAAATTTAGCAGCATTATCTCAGTTATCATAAGAAACATAAGAGTAATAAATTTATCTTGATTCTGAACTTTGAATAAAAATATGAACAGCGATTATATTAAACAATGTTTCTGAACTCAGAAGATTTAATGTCAAAAGATAAACAATATAAATTTAAGCAATGGCATTCAAGTAAAAAAAAAAAACAAATAAAATTTAGCAGCAATATCTCAGATATTGTAACTTATTCTGTCAGTTGTGCAATCTTTTCTTTCAGAGGAGAAAACTCAGCTAGTGAGCTTTAATGAGTGTCATCTTTTTCTACCAGTCGTGGACCGGTGGCCAGGGCTGGACTGGGACAAAAAATCGGCCCGGGCATTTTTGCCCAGACCGGCCCACTATATGATCATAAACACCACCCATCTTTGCACGCCCTTAATTATATGCATACCAACTCCCATTCATTAAAACCACTAATGCCATGTAATGAGTGAGTATAGGAACGAGTGAGAGTTAACAGATGAAATAAGTCAAAATTTTATATTTATTAATACAGTTGAACTATACTCCACAGCGGTGAATCCTAAAACAAGCTATAAGCGGCTCTGGCATAGCAATACCAGTGTTTCTTACAGGAGTTTTGTTAAAACTATGGTGGTGTGTCCTATATTCAGTGTGCAAATTAAACAAAGAAAAATTCAAACCTCTTTTAGTTACAGTGTCTATTTACATTACACCTATATATAATAATAGTTATAATATTAATCCAATGACAGTAATAGCCATATTTTGTAAAACAAATGCACAAAAAAATAAAGGAAACTTTCTTAATTAGTTGTACCAATTTCTATACTTGAAAGAGATAAGCACATGATCTTTTATTTTGACGCAAACTGCATCAAGCTTTTATTTTGGCGGAAAACATGGTTTACAAACACCTCTTATTAAATTTCTAGTGAATTGCGGTAATCGTCAACTATGCAGATGTGGAAATAATCTACACTTATGACATGGCCTAAGTGTTTTGAAAGTAGTTATGCTTACCGCAGGCTCTACACTTTCTCATCTCTCTCCTGATCCTCCGTCCTCACTATCATCATCTGCCACAGGAGCTGATGAAGGTCTGCACATCTTTATCTGCACATTCCTTGCGTTTCTTCTCCATCTTTTTTTACAGTTACACACTGACACTGCTGCCGCTCGCTCACTCGTTTAAAGTTGTGATTGGGCCAGCCCAGTGTCAATCAAGAAAAGAGCCAATGGGCCGCTGATCTACGTGTTTCATGGGGTGGTCTGTCAGAAAAAAAAACTAACACTGACTTTGACCAATGCATTACACCGGCACAAACCCAGCGCCGCCAATTAAGCAAAACAAAACAAAACGAATGGGCCGCCGATGCACAAATTTTATGGGCCATTTAAAAAAAAAAAAAAAAAGGTATGAGTATGAGATATCGGCCCAAAAAGCACGTCGGCCCACCGGGCAAATGTCCGGTATGCCCAATGGCCAGTCCAGCCATGCCGGTGGCCACAGTATCACTTGTGCTCGCACATGCAGCCTTGTGATGCGCGGGTCGGGTTTTTTTCCAACCCGCGGGTCCCGCTTTTGTGAAATTATTTGGCCCGCCCCAGCCCGCAAAGAAAGTAACATTTCTTTACCCACCGCGACCCGCGCATCTGGGACATCACGCAAGATAGGCTACGTTTCTACTTAGACCTTCGTATTGTAACCTTATCAAAGAACCTAATAAAATATGAAAATATATATTCCAAATATTTAATATAGGCTATATGTAATTGCACTAGTGATTGTTCGTCCATGAACGAATCGTTCTCGGTCGGGTAATCCACTGATTCATATTTCTCGTTCACTGAAGTTCCTCTCTCCACAGCAGCGCGCGAGCACGGCGCTATTAGCAGCGCATGCGCAGCTCGTGAACTGCTCTGTGAACTGTTTCATCCTGTATGGGAGGCCGTTTCAGCATAAAAACGTTCCAGCGTTACTCGTCTTAATTATATTTTTACTAGTAACAATTAAATTAAAGAGCTCTATAATTTAATTTGTACTAGTAACAATTACAATTAAAGAGCTCTATAATTCAATTTTTACTAGTAACAATTATGATTGTAGAGCTCTCTAATTGAATTATAGAGCTCTGCAATTGTATTCTTACTAGTAACAACTGAATTAAAGAGCTCTATAATTCAGTTTTTACTAGTAACAATTCCAATTAGAGAGCTCTACAATTCATTTATTACTAGTAAGAGTTCAATTGCAGAGCTCTGTAATTCAATTGTTACTAGTAATAATCCAATTGCAGAGCTCTACAATTCCACTAGAGAGCTCTCTAATTAAATTGTTACTAGTAAAAACTGAATTATAGAGCTCTCTAATTGTAATTGTTACTAGTAAAAACTGAATTATAGAGCTCTTTAATTCAGTTGTTACTAGTAAGAATACAATTGCAGAGCTCTATAATTCAATTAGAGAGCTCTACAATCATAATTGTTACTAGTAAAAATTTAATTATAGAGCTCTGTAATTGTATTTGTTACTAGTAACAATTTAATTGTAGAGCTCTATAATTGTTATTGTTACTAGTAAAAACCGAATTAGAGAGCTCTACAATCATAATTGTTACTAGTAAAAATTGAATTATAGAGCTCTATAATTGTAATTGTTACTAGTACAAATTAAATTATAGAGCTCTTTAATTTAATTGTTACTAGTAAAAATATAATTAAGACGAGTAACGCTGGAACGTTTTATGCTGAAACGGCCTCCCATACTGTCAAAGAGTTACTCAAGATGTGACGGAGCATGTGATTTGTTGAATGGAGTGAAACCAGATCGAGAGATCTTCTCATTCATGGACGAGTTGAATGAACTGATACATATTATGAACTAAATGAATGAGTATACACGGTCAGTGAGCCAAGCGTGTAAATCTCGATCAGCAATCAGCAGATACAAAGCACAGTTATAGGTGCTGTGCAGATACTCTCATTTTCATATTTAGCATACAGAACATAACTCCACATTTAATCCCCGATTAATGTGAATATTATATATGAACTGTCTGACCAAACAATTAAAATGTTAATTATGCAAACCTTGTGCTTTGTTCATCTGAACAACTTATTTAAACTATTAAATGCGATCATGCACACATTTTAGTAAAGCCAAATCAGTTAAGTAAGGTCACTAATGCTGTCATCTCGCTGTAGTGCTTTTTTGCTGCTTGCCTGAGGAAAGAAACACAGACGTCCATAGGGAGGCACTGGAAGCGTGCGTTGCACACGAGCGCCAACCTCCCGCTCTCTCTCGTGAGGCCAATAAGGAAGTGACTAAAACTGCAATTCATCGACTGGCCGCTTGAGGCTGGCTGCATAAGGGAGTCAGTCCCATAGACTCCCCATGTTAAAATGCCCAACTTTACAGCAGGAAAAAACATGTTTACAGCCTGGTTCAAAAAATGATTTTGGTTTAAATAGCTAATTTTGCCCTTCATGACAACTGTGAGGGGGGGTGAATTTTTTTATAACTCATCCGTTTAAATTACATTAAGACTTAAAGTTCTGCATAATTAATGGCGTAGCCACTTGAGTGACAGGTGGATTGCCGCTGCTGACACTGCCGTCGTGCTAGGTGGGTGTGGCTACAGCAACTAGCTCCCGCCTTTTTGCCCATTTTTGATTGTCCGGGAGAGTCGCGCGGTGACGCACTGCCAAGATGGCGACGGCCCGCTTTACACACTTTAGGCTTCAAAAACACACTTCAGGGGTGCTTCTCAATTCATATTTGTGCATCCTCGTTTCCTTTCCTCGCTTCCTTTCCTCGTGTCTTAGCTCCACCCTTTCAGGATGCGAGGGAAGGACGCAAGGAAAAGACGTGAGGATGGAGGACTTGAATCAAGTGAAATGATTTATCCTCGCTCCCTTCAGCGTTACTTCAAAGTGTCATCAGCTGTAATTAAAGGGATCTGCCCTTATGTTGTTAAAGTTTGTTAATTAAGACATTCATAATAAATATTAATAAAGCAAGATGCCCTGTTTGAAATATATGACATGCATGGTTTATTTGAAGTGAAAAGGTAAAATATAAATAAAAATTGTTACAACAGATGTGAAGGGGGAGGAGAATTTATACGTGCGTCACGTTAAGTCGATAAAATACTTCCGCATAGGATACACCTGTGTATCCTCGCTCATCTCCTCATGAAGCCTCCTCCCTCCTCGATCCTCGTCTCCTCGTGGTGCAATTAGAGAATTGAGATGTCCTTCAAGATGGCTGTGTTCGATCGGTTTCCGGGTCATAGGATGGACACTACACTATTTATATTTATATACACTACACTTTTTATCCAACACACATACTTAGCGTACACTTAAATCTTTTGCACATAATATACATGTACATACATGGAACACACTACACTACTTATATTTATATACACATACACTTATTTTTCAACACACATACTTAGCGTACAGTTAAAACTTTTCCACATAATATACATGTACATACATAAATGCTCATTTTAATATACCTGCCATACATTGTCAATTTGTATATTGTCAATCCTTACCCACCTATTTGTATTTTTTTGTATTTTTATTCCTTATTGTGTTTTTTGTTCTGTCGCTGTTATGTTGCACTGCGGAGCTCTGTCACGAAAACAAATTCCTCGTATGTGTGAACATACCTGGCAATAAAGCTCATTCTGATTCTGATTCTGATTCTGAGGACGGAGGAGCGAGGAGCGAGGAGACGAGTAGGGATATCGAGAAGCACCCCAGGAGTCTACGGGTGACGTCACGGACACTACGTCCATGTTTTTATACAGTCTATGGTTGCACACAGGGCCGGCCCGCGGCATAGGCGGTATAGGCAAATGCTAAGGGCGCCACTCATCCATAGGGGCGCCAGAATGAGTGAACGAGTGAATTTTTTTTTTTTTTTTACATATTTTTTTTATAATAGGCTACTATTTAAAAACCATTAATTCGAAATACTACCAAATAAAGCAAAAAAAAAAAAAAAAAAAAAAGTCCGGCTCTTCAATCTCCCCCCGCCCATCGAGTGCTTGAAGTGCGTCAGAAACAGAGCGCGCGCAATCAGTTGTTGGTAATTTATTGTGTAGCGTGCCCGACGCCGCATCCAATGTAGACAGCACTGTTTTTGTTAACACACAGCTCGTAGAAACGGGCCTGGCAGCTCGCGCCAGTTCTAGACACGGTGAAAGTTTCCTCATTGTGACGGAAGGCCGAATTTACATGACACATTATAAATGAGCATAGTCTGCGATAGATACAGTGCCAAAAAGAAGAGAAAAGGATAAAGACAGAGGTAAAGAGATGTAGTGAATGAACAATTTATTGCATAGGAGTAAGATACTATAATTTCATGGCAGTTATTTTTACCTTAAACTTAATGTTAGCAGTTGTTCTGAGTTCTGAGTCCCCAGACTGTGATTTTGTAGAATCATGTCAGTTTTAAGACGCATTTTTTATTATCACTTTTTTATTAATGTTTTACTCTACAGTTGTGCAGTTTTGGGGGGATACAGTACAGGCCAAAAGTCTGGAAACATTACTATTTTTAATGTTTTTGAAAGAAGTTTCTTCTGCTCATCAAGCCTGCATTTATTTGATCAAAAATACAGAAAAAAATGTAATATTGTGATATATTATTACAATTTAAAATAATTAGTTTTCTATATAATTTATTATACTTTAAATTATCATTTATTTCTGTGATGCAAAGCTGAATTTTCAGCATCATTACTCCATTCTTCAGTGTCACATGTGACATCCCGTCCATCACATGATCCTTTAGAAATCATTCTAATATGATGATTTATTATGAGTGTTGGACACAGTTCTGCTGTAATGTGTGTGTGTGTGTGTATATATATATATATATATATATATATATATATATATATATGCTAAATCATGAACACAATGACAGGGTGAAATGGGCTGTGATGCATGGGGCACCAGGTAAAATCTTGCCTAGGGCAGCAAATTGGTCAGGGCCGGCCCTGGTTGCACACACCGACATGAAATACGTCTCTTACAAATCTGGAACGCAGTCATTCTTTGAAGTATCGATACTAACAAATTTAGGAATCGTGACGTTTTTAATTTCCGAGAATCGCGATACTTTTGAAGTATCGGTGCACCGTGCAACACTAGTTAGAAGCTTCACAAAATGCAGAGTCAAAATTGACTGGGAGTAAAAATAACTGTGGTGAAATTGAGAAGGGTATGGACAGATTATGAACCATTGATATCATTTTATAGATTATTGGTATCACTACATCCCGACATGGTCATAGGTCCATTTATCAAGACTTATGATCAGTTGGACTCATATTTTGTCTTTGCATTCAAACAGAAGGACTGGAGATTGTGTTAACAGTGTGTAATACAATGGATTCATTTGTCTTGGGTGATCAGTCAGCTCTGACTAATTGTACCACACTTTTGCTAGATTAGACATGGCGCTTTGCTCCTGCTCATTTTGAATAATTTGTTGTACTGCTCACAATATGTGAGAAAACTCTGACAGACAAACTTTTTGCACAAATTTGTCTAATTTCTGCACTCATTATTTTCCATGACTGAGGTGTCTAATTAACTCATTTGATAGTCGGTTTGTACTCAGATTTCATTCATGCTATTCAGAGGCACTTATGGTGATATAATCTAACACAGCAATGCAGATGAATTTACCATTCATTTACCATTGCAATAATTGTTTGCCTTCTGTGCAGAGTGGTAAATATCACAAATATAATGTTTTATGGCATGGAAGGGATGTTTCCATCAGAGAAATATGATGGCACCCCTCTGAGATTGCTTTGGGGCTACATGAATGGTCTTGGCAGGATAAACCTGTGATGGAAAGAAAGAAAGAGACATCAGTACCTTCCATTGCATGCTAATGCCTCGTTACTCTTCTGTAATAACACAACCTCATTAGTAATCCCAACTCTCATTTAACCTCATCCCTGATAATGACCAAATGACTTCCATTGTGGAATCCTGCTCACCGCTGCACCTCCCTAATGACTTCTTTTCCCTGTGATTAGGAGGCAAACATCCTCAGACAGAAGACATGTCGACTTTTGTCTGCCTTAGAGGAGGTGAAAGAGAGGGACAAAGGCCAATTGTGGTTTTGTTTAAGCAATATTAGCAAGAGAACATTAGCGCATAAAGAAAACCTGCAATGCAAATGCACAGTTATTATAAATACAATTGGGCCAGCACTATACCTTCGATTTTTTTTGATCGTACATTAATTTTTATGTCTTATATACTGAAACTTTTTTTTTTTTTTATATTTGGTTGTGAATTCTGATAGAAGCCCTAAATGTTTTAAACTTTGCAGCTCTGTAACATTATCTAACTGGCTGACATGAAGTTTTTGTTTTGGTAACATCAGTAAGTTTTTTTTTTTGATGTCTCAAGAGTTTTCTGTAGCCTATAATTATAATCACTGTTCTGCTTTTCTTTTATTACTAGTATTATACTGCAATTTATAGTCTCAACAAGAGAAGCTTGTGAAGGTCGCCTTCTCTATGATGGTGATTTGAGAATTGAGTCATCTTTCTGCTTTTTAAAGTGTCATTGTCTACCTAAGGTATTTTTAGCCGTTTAATTCAGCTTTGAATGGTCAATATTGTTTTATTTATTTTAAAGGTATGTGAGATCCTCTTTTAACCAAACACTTAATTTGGCATCCTTGATTTTTAAAGGGGTCATATGAAGTTGCTAAAAAATAACAATATTTTGTGTATTTCGTGTAATGAAATGTGTTTATGCAGTTTAAGGTTAAAAAAACATTATTTTCCACATAGTGTACATTATTGTTTCTCCTCTATGCCCCACCTTTCTGAAACGTGTAGATTTTTACAAAGCTCAACGTTATGAAAAGTGAGATGTGCCCTGATTGGCCAGCTATCCAGTGCATTGTGATTGGCTGAATACCTCAAGCGTGTGACAGAAAGTTTACGCCCCTTACCATATTGTAATGCTGTATCCCGGTACAACGAGACAAAAACAATAAAACCCATTATAAACGAGGCATTTGTTGCATCCAGTGGGGGCATAATTACTGATTATAATGACTTATACTTTATTTTTACACGTTGCGCCGCGCCATGTAAACATAAAACCATGTCTGCATTTGTAATTGTAATGTACTACAAACAACAAGCGCTACTCTACACTGCTCAAAACTCGTATTTGAATCGTCAGTGGCAAATTCTTTAAATATGAAAACATACTTACAGGCTGTAAGTCAGAACAGCCAGCTCTGTAGGCTAATCACCCAGGTTCAGGAAACAGTCCTCTGTAAAATGTGCTGCACCCATTATATTTGGGTTGAACTGTTCTGGAACAGTGTTGTAAATACAACTAAACCACTGATTTATAGCTGTGTCCTCTTTTGGAAGGCCAAACATAGTATTTATTAGGGCTGCACGATATGTCGTTTAAGCATCGATATCGCGATGTACGAATCCACGATAGTCACATCGCAGGATGTGCGATGTAGGCTGTCGTAGTTGATCCGTTATTCATCAACTGTACGGGCCAGCTGCTCCCCGGCCCTTGCCGAATGTGATTCGCGGATTAATTGCACAGCAATTAAAATTTTTTAAGTCCTGTCAGTTTAACAGGGCAGAGAGAGAGAGAGAGCGTGCGAGAGAGAGAGAGAGAGAGAGAGAGAGAGAGAGAGCGCGAGAAAGCGCGAGAGTAAGAGAGAGAGAGAGCGAGAGCGAGCGAGCGAGCCCTGGCCGCGTGCTCACTGTCTTCAAACAACACGAGCGCTGTCTTGCTCTCTCTCCCTCGCGCATATTAATCAATTGACACGATGGTGTCGATGTTTAAATCATTTAAAATGAGAATGTAAGTGTGCTCACCCCATTTTTGTTTGTAAGAAAAAATTTGATTAGATTTCATATCGCAATATATATTGCAGAAAAATAAAATATTGCAATGTCATTTTTTCCCAATATCGTGCAGCCCTAGTATTTATGCTCACAAAACCAAAAACACAGTGTTTCCACGACATGGCAGCAGCAACAACAATACTACAGCCAGTCACTCCAGGATTTAGCGATCACTGAAGTTATTGCAAAATCAAGCAAACTCCACACCAAATTTTCGTAATTGCCACAAATTTTCAGCAGAATTTGGGCTGAGACACGTCCCGTGACATCATCGCAATGCACATTTAGTCAAAGAAAGGTTGTTTCTCAGTTCCAAAAATGGAATGAACAGCCTTGCGTTCTCATCATGACCCATTTACAAGACCTATATTGGCTTAACGAACCGAAAGCTCTCGATCATGCGACACTGATGTACACATCCCTGGGAGTCCCCAATAGTCCACGTTATAGCCTTAGAGCCCGTGTTTCCCCGGCAGACTTCTGCCTTCCCAAGAGGGTTTTAATCACCTCAAATTTCTCCTTATACACCTAAACGGATGCTATATGTGTATTTGCTCCCGAGCCCTCCTTCGGGAAAGCATCCCTGTTCCAAGCAGAACGGGTACATTTTCCCAGTGTTATCCAATCTCACCCAGTGAGGTAGTGCTTTGACAATGGTGGAACTACTTGTTTCCGAGCCCTGGCCTACATTTAATGGGGGCGCAGGCAGCTCACACAGGGCACTGGAAGGGGTAGCACCCATGGCGCTCTGATAGGGATCCCATTTTGCGTCAATCAACGACCTGGCGTCAAGAGTGACGATTGAAAGGGAACGTCTCTGTTACGTATGGTAACCCTCGTTCCCTGAAGGAGGGAACAGAGACGCTATGTCCCGCCACCATGATTGCTGTACCGCCGCTGAGCTGCCGGGTCTCCGGCTCAGCTCCTCAGCGAAAACCTTGTATGCATTGCACCTGCTGCCTTCTTATACTCACGCAGTGATCAGTGGCAGCTGGATGCAATAATTGCATTACAATGTGCATTAGCTCATTTAGTTTACACTCGAAGTAGATTGGTCTATCGAAGCGATATACCATTTTGCGCCAGTCACCAAAGTGGCGCCTCCGTTCCTTCCTTCAGGGAACGAGGTTTACCATATGTAACCGAGACGCTACATCTCCTTCTTTTGGATGAACATTTGGGAGGCGTGATGCAAATCTTCCCACACAGTGACGTAGACTTGGGGGCGTGTTTAAACCAGGTGTTTTAGGAAGGCGTGGGCAAGCCTTAACTTTTATAAAGAATATCTCTTTGGGTTTGAGACTTTAGTCTTTGTAACTCTATGGATTTATATATTCACAAACAGCTTGTAACACTCCAAAGAGAAAGGAAAACTTGAAATCACATCATATGACCCCTTCAAATGTTTCCTTTCTGCTAATTTTCTTGGTTCTGAACAGGGTCAATTTCTATAGAGTTGTTGTATGTTTTGAGCAACATTTCTGACTGAATTATCTGAAGCAGACTTGCGCTCTATAGTGGGAGCTTTTTGTAAGTATCCCTGTCATTGTTTGCTGGTTGATTTATAATTAACTCTGAATGTTTTCGGATCAATTCTTTCCTCCAAGGAGAGCAAACCTGGTAAGCACTAAGAAAAGGGTCAGTGTATCGCTGGCAGGTATTTCACTCAACACTGGATTTTATGAGCAATTTATGGAGCAGAAATTCATTAAATTGGATAAATTCTCAATGTAGGCACATCTTCAATGACCCGAGAGCCAAAAGTTATGTAAACAGGGACAATCCCAGTTTAAATAAATTATGTATTAGTGTCATTTTTGTCCACTGAGACAGATGGATAGCCTGTTCTTCGATGGTGAATCTGAAGAGAGAGGCTGGAGGGAGTGAATAAAATAAAAACAAAAATGGGTTCAAATGCCATAATCCCTTAAGAACACCATACAGTGGATACATTCAAAATAGCATATCCTCCTGTTTAATGTCCATTTTTTTTATTATTGGTCTATAACACTATGCTGACTTCTATATTAAAACAGATAAGGTATTTTATTACTTTGACACAGTAACTTGTTAAAGTGTCATTTGGTTAATCCTGAAGCTTTAAATTCTTGATGCTATAATATATGTTGTGTGGGCTTAGGTGTGACATGCTACTAAATTTCTGCTCTACACATGACTGGGAATCACCAGTGGTGATTTGAAATGACTATTAAATATATATTTTTAGCTGGTAGCAATTGTAATGATTAAGGCCACAGTCACATTAAGACCCAGCAAATGTGAAACTCTTTTTCTTTCATTTATAGGAGGAGTAATTTAAGTGTCAATTGTTCATTAGCCTCACACTATGCATTTGACACTCTCATACTGCGCCTTTAGCATGCAGTGTAATATGCAGTGTGGTGAACTAGGAAAAACTCTGATTAGATTTTGCAGTGAGCATATGGTAAATACAGGTTTGCCCCATGTCCTTGGAGAATTATTCCCTTCACTTTCCTTTCCACCTGTTATCTTTCATAGTGTACAGCTGCATGTTGAATCAGTTTGATGCTAGACTAATTGGCACTCCATGTGCTTGTACTTTTTTGTCAAGGGAATTACACAGCCTTCTTGAAGTCTTGTAACTTTTTTTTTCAGTTGAAGGGTAAAATTGGAGACCAAAGTGATGCCATGTATTGTTAGAAAGAAATTGAACGAAAAAGTGAACTGACGTTTGGCCATGTATGGTGGCCCATACTAGGAATGTGTGCTGTGCTCTCCATTTAACCCATCCAAGTAAACACACACACACACACACACACACACTGTGAACACACACCTGGAGCAGTGGGCAGCCATGTGCTGTGGCGCCTGGGGGTGCGGTGCCTTGCTCAAGGGTCTCACCTCAGTCCCCATTCACTCCCTCCACCTATGTTCTCAAGTTACCGTCATAGGTTCTCTGTTGAATTCCATTCTGGGGCTTCATATATTTATACCCATCATTTTAGTAGGGATGCACAATCATGATTTTTCATGCCCGATTCCGATACCAATTTTTTTTACAAGCAAACTGGCCGATTCCGATACCGATTTCTGATTTTTTTTAAGCAGATTTTTTTCTGATTTTTTATCTTTAAGCAACAAACAAGAAAGAAGGAAAGTGTGCATAAACCTGATGTTTATTTGGTATTTAATAGGCCTAACTGGCTTTTGGCTATTGAAAACAATAACCGTAACCATCTGAAATTAACGGCAGTAACTGCACAGTAAGTAGCCTACATTCAATACAAACATAGATGGTACAGACATCAGCATTTAGCTTTTGTTTTTGAATTTGGTTGAAACTACATAGAACTGGCCTTAAATTAAAAGATTAACTTTGACCATGTGAAATTAAAGGCAATAACTGCATAGTTCTACAATCCAAACAACAACATCAACACACATTCAATAAGATGTTTCTTAATCAGCGTTCAGTATTTGTTTTAGTTTATAAATTTGCTTTTAAATAAAAAAAGGTCTTTACCAGTTAGACTAAATAAAAGTATGCTATATAAATACATGAAAACAACAAACAAAATGTTAAAATCAAATAATGTTGGTGCGAATAAAACAAAGATGCAAAAAGTATTTCATTCATCCAAAAAAAAAAAAAAAAGGGTAATGATTCACATCTATATATTTTTTTGCTTGAGCCAATGAAAAATAAATAATTTATTGTCTCAAGTAAAATATATAGATGTGAATCATTATCCTAAAAAAATTTAATTGGATGAATTAAACACTTTTTTTGAGTGTGCTACAGCAGATTTTTTTAATCAAATTAACTTTCAAATTTCAAGGTAAAATAAAAATAATCATCCTAATACAGAACTGACGTTTACTTCTGGCTTTTCAAACGTGTATGCAAGTTGTACTTTACAAAAAAAAAACATTTCAGTTTTGTCACAGTTTAGTCCGTTTCGTTTCTCATCCAACACGTGAGAAGTTGAGCTGAACATCTCTTCGGGCGCGGACCGGTACAGCTTTAGTGCGCGCGCGCAGAAAAGGGGCTCTTATTTGTGCGCCAGTACAACAACGGCTGATCGATTCCTGCTATCTGTGCCTCAGACATGAAGCTCTGCACTTCCAGTGCTGAACGGCTGCCCGTGTCCTGTGCACAGATTTCGAAATACTTCCACAAAAATGACATAGCGAACCATTACAATGTAGTCTGTGCACGCGAGCGCACTTCCGGAAAAATTGCCGATCGCGTATTTTAATCAAAAACCGGCCGGTTCCGATTTATGGCCGGTCAACCGGTGCATCCTTACATTTTAGTACTGACTGATTCCACTGAGGCTGTCTAATTTGAATTGAAATTAATTATCACCCATTATATCAGCAAGTAAATTCAGGAAATAGGTTTATATATATATATATATATATATATATATATATATATATATATATATATATATATATATAATTTTTTTTTTACCCTCAGAGCTTCTTATTTCAGTTCCGCTGATTTCAGTTCCGCTGATTCCGCTGATTGTAAAACTGACAGTCAATGTCAGAATCCATTTTCAGTGGCAGACATAAGGTGAACTGTTGCATCTCATGCGCATGCCTCTATAAATACCCACCCAGACTTTGAATTAATTCCTCTTCAGGCACCATCATAACTGCTGACCCTCTTTTTTCCATTGCTGCTTATTGTAGAGGGGCTCTGCTGGAGTTTATCAGCTTTCAATTTGCCATGTTTGATCTCTAAGGTTCACAGTGCAGTCACACTATTCTCCCTGGGTGTACGGCTTTTTAACAAACTTCTACAACCTTTCCTATCTATGTGCTGCTAGCCTGAGGGAGCAGGGGATGTGGGAGGATATAGAACTGTATCTTAAATACTGAGTGCAGTAAAAGGGTCACAGGGATATCTAGATGAGCCTTTATTGCTGCTTTCCTTTTTGAATATTTTTTATATTATATTAATATATATTATATTATTTCTGATTAAAATGATTTTTATGATCAATCAGATATATACCAAATTTAAATGTATTACAACATTTACACAGAATACAAATGTAGATAATTTCAGTCCACGTCCTTGCATTCCCTTTTTTTGTGCCTGTCAAATATATTGGTTACATTTTAGTTTTAATTAAATAACATTTTCATAATGATTCACGTTGTTATTCCTCTCTGTTATCATTCCCAAAGGTTTTCTTTTCCATCAGTAGTAACAGAGATTTTTGTCGGTTAAGTTCCTTAAGCTCTTACAGTGAGATGGTTACACTTTGGAAAAAGTCAAGTTTAAATATCAACAAGCACTGTACAGGTGTATTTGTAAGCACTGAATATTTAAACGTAAAAGTGCAGGTTTGGTGGCAATAGCCTCATAGGCAGCATGCTGACAGCAAGGGCGTAGATTTGGTTTGAACATTGGGGGGGTTGAACGTTGTATGCTGCCCGTTATTTTTTTTTTTCAAATTTTTTTTTTAATGTGTATTGTTATTGGATTCTTTCTTTCTTTCTTTCTTTCTTTCTTTCTTTCTTTCTTTCTTTCTTTCTTTCTTTCTTTCTTTCTATCTATCTGGCAACATGCTTTAACTGATTACAAATTCAACATATACAAATATGAAAGAGACAACATTTAGACATTTATTTTAAGATTTTTACATTCCACCTTAATGCATTTTAATTTTTTTAAAGGGAAACACATCTTTAAAACATTAAAGGCATTAATGTATAGCCTAATTTTACAAAGCTGCTGTTTTTCTGTTTCCTATTTTATTTTATTGATTAATCAATGGCATCTTCTTTACCTGATCACCTGCTCCTCCTCTCCCTCTGCTGACTTTTCAACCCTGCAGCTATATTTACATCGAATCTGTTATAAAAACATGTTAAGAGATTATAAACCTCATAACGTTATGAAATTTGTGTATAATCATCATTCATAAAATTCTAACATAGTAGAGATTATCAAAAGTAGGAAATTAAGTATTGAAATCGCCAGTAGACGGCAGTGTTTCATTGTTTTAATGAGTTAGCCACTTAAATCGTTCATTCATCCAATTCGTTCAAAAGTCAGATTAATTTAGTAAGAAAACAAACACCGATGTGAATACTTTTGTCGTTGATAATTATAGACACTATTGAAAAATATATTAGCAAAACAGGCAGCTGCTTTGGTAACTTATTGTTCGTTATAGCTAAATACATCTCTCAATACATTCTCATACCTCATTCTCATTCTCATGCTTTATTTTTTATTTTTTTTATTTTTTTGCATCCCTCTCTGACCAGCAGTTAAATATAGTCCGCTGTGCAGCGCTTCTCTTCAGTTTTGTGCTCTCCCATTCAAACTCCTTCCAAACTCCTCCCATTCCACTCGCTTATTTTGGTGAAAGTGCGACTCATTGGTTGGGCGTTACCAATCGGTTCAATGGAGGGGGAGTATTTTTTGTCTGATTTATTATGACATACTCATATTTGATTAGGAGCAAAATTATTTTTACAAAATAAATGAATTCTATTTTTTCATATTATATTTTTCATTTGATCTACTGTGATTTTCATGTTGAAATATTGGGGGGGTTGTAACTGATGGATTTGAATATTGGGGGGGGGGTTACCTCCCCCCCATCCCCCCCATAAACTACGCCCCTGGCTGACAGTGATGTTGCACTTTGGGTGTCCCGAGTTCGATTCCTGGCTTGCGGACCTTTCCCGATCCTCTCCCGTCTTTAAAAAAGCAGATTGAAAGACTAAGTGTCAGCACCGAGCCTTGCACAATTTTGGGTCACTCATCTCTCAGATCAATATGAGCTGTTCCAATTTCACAGATGGTCATGCTTCATTGTTTGACACTTGCTCCTTTAGCGCAGGTTGGGAAAGTTTCTGAATATGTGAGGCACGACAGAGAGAAAGGAGTAGAGAGAGGCCTGTCACCATATGGGAGCTAACATTGACACCTCCAGTGCACAGCTCCACTTGGCATGCAGTCGACAGTGGTCACTGAAGAGTAGCTGCAAATGAGTCCAGTCTATCTCGCAGTTCCCCAGGTGGCAAAACAACCCCTTTCCTCACCTCCATCAGTGCATTCGACCCTCAGGTGGTGATATACAAATCTTAACTTTGCCTGGCTCGATGGGGGGCATTATTGAATGGATCATGTACACAAATGCCCTCTTAAAACATTTATTCTAATGGAGAGTGAGTGGGATGGCAGAGTACTACAGTGTCTGTCAAATATCTGTGTACTCCAGTACAGTACTTGATTGAAGCTGTTTGCTTGAGCTAAGAAAATTTTTTTTTTTAGAATAAGTCTCTTTTTATTTAATGCCTCAGCAAACGTCCAATGATGACAATGACAAAACAAGCTTTTAAAATAAGCCTGAACAACTAAAATCAGGATGGTTTTTAATTTAACTCATCCAATAACTATTTTTCTTTAACTCTCTAGAAAGACTGAATGGATGATGTCACCTAACTTTGTTATATTGTGATAATGTTTTTGTGATGAGTCTAAAAGCATGATATCTAGACCTAAAATAAATCATGTATATTAGTATATATGTATAATGCCAAGCTCTAAAAATGTTTTACATTTTATTTTATCGGGTAGAAATTGTGAGAAAAAATATTTTAAAATTCTTAATCATTATCTAGTAAATCACACACACACACACACACACACACACACAGAAGCACTGAGCAGCATAGAGCGCCCTCTCGCGGCTGGAGACGGTAATGTTTTCTATTGGTTCATTTCTCTTGGTTCATTTCTCTCGGTTCATGTCAAATTAATTTTGATAAATAAGTCACACCTGACTATAAGTCGCAGGACCAGCCAAACTATGAAAAATAAGTGCGACTTATAGTCCGGAAAATATGGTACTTCATCCTTAAGGCTCAAGGCTGTTAACTGGAAGATTGCTGCATTAATTATCATCAACCCTGTGCTTTGAGCAAAGCACTTCACCCTGTGTTGTTCCAAGGTGGCTGTCCCAATGATAAACAAAAGCCAATTCGCCTAGCCCTGGTTGTGTGATAATAACTAAATTCTAGATTCTAGATTTTAATCTCAAGCATGTAGACTGACCCCTAAAGGCTGGATCAACAAGTTCTCTTGAAAGATTAATTACCCTGCAGCATAATCTGTCTCTAATATTTGATGAGCCCATTGGTTGTTTACTCCTCATTTTACCAAAGTTATTCAGCAGCACATCTGTCACCAAGGTAAGGTGCAGTTTCCCCTGGGCAGTGAGCTGAAGATTTACTGCTACACACTGAAATGTGATGACAGTTGGTGTGCTTCCAGTCTTCTAAGGTAAGAAAGTAGTAGCTATTTTTGAAACTTGTAAAACTATTTAATTCTCCTGTCTTGCTTTTCCCCCTACATTGTGTTTGAGAATTCAGCACAGAATAAAGTCAGAAACTACTGTGTAGCAGTGAAATGACTTCCCATAAGGATGTGTAAAGAGAGCAACCAAGGATATTCTCTAAAAACAAGAAGCCATTTATTTTGTAGTATGATGCCCAATGAGGTGGTGTCTCAGTCAGGGGAAGTGCAAAAATACAGGGGATTCTTCACAATCTGGTGTCTATCATCGTTTTTCCTCTATGGAATTTTAAATGTGCAATGAAGGTGAGACAAAAAAATGTCTCTCTTCAATTGTTTCCCTTGTCTTCCCAGTGAGGCCATTTCTCTCTACTTCCTGTGCCCAGAAAGCAGCCGGTCTCTGAATCAGCCATGCTGAGATCAATAGAGAGGCATGAAGAGAAAATTACTTCCTGCTGGAACGTAGATTGGCTTTTCACATCTTCATTTGGAGCTTTGCAGTTGGGTTTAGCTAGCAGCACTGGCAGGCGACACAGCATCTGATTCTTGGGGATGAATGACGCGAGTAATTTCTGTTGGGAGGAAGGCAGTGTGGACTACATGTCTGAGGCAAGGCCACTGTGGACGTGAGTAGCCATCAGGCAGCCCTGCTAGTCTGGGAGAGTGTCAATACACCTTTGAATAAAAGGGGTAGCTTGTTGCTGTAGTTACTGCTGGGTCTTTTCTAATGAGTAGAAAAAACAGACAAGAAGATGGGTGATATTAGGTGTGACTAGTCTGAAACCAAATATCCATTGAAGCCATTTGCTGGATGCTTCTACATATGTTTGGTTGGATCATAAGACTTGTTCATTTTTGAGGAATCAGGCTACACTGGTGGCACTGTATGTTGTTGAATCACTAAAAATAATTTACCCGTAAGAGTCATTTATTCATAATTTGTATTACACTTGTCAAGTATGTTTGTTTTGCGTCCAACACAAAGATGTATTTTTGTTATTTTGTGGACACGGCAGTAACAACATATTCAGAAGATACACTGATACAGGGAACCTTCTAATTTAGTACATTATGAAAATAATAATTAAAATAATTAACAACAAGGCCTAACATATGCGGTTGAGCAAGTTAGTTCAGCAGAATGCTGTTAAAAAAGATGCACAAAAATACGGCATGCTCCTGGTGCCCTACTCCCAGGATACAACTTTACAGTCCTTACATCACTTGGTGTGGGACGAAAGAAGTGGTTGGCTGATGTTGGATGAATGCTGTTCAGAGCTTTTGTGCCCTCTGAACTGATGACTGAAGACCCTGGGGGATGAGTGTGTACCTCCAGCACCACTCTGAGATGGTAGCAGGTCCACTGAGAATGTGACAGCCCTGCAGTTAATCATAATTTATTACCGTGATATTTACATTTTAATGTTAGCCTAGCACTAATAGCCCCCATGGTTTGGCCAGAGGAATCACAGATGAACAAAAGGGACTAAATTGAGAAGGAAATGTTTTATAGAAAGCATCTAAATGCACACATGCTTAATCATATTTCGGGATGTAAGGATTTGCCATTGTAAACAGTTAGGACTTTTGCAATTGCAGGCATGCTTAAGCACTCTAATAAAAAACATTTCCTTTTGTCTCACAGGCTCTGACCTCAATTTCCGTGAGACTCAATGATAACTGGGATAAAGCACAGACCTTTCCAGATTTTCAGCTCTCAATAAAACCAAACTAATGAGACCCCTGGGATGATTTGCCTGTAGATTTCATAGTGGAAGCGTGATCTCAAAATGTAGGGTTTTTTATGTTTCTGATTGAACAGCAAAGGCTGTATACTGAAGAGAGGGTTAAATTGAGAATACATCGCCAATTCTATGCCTATATAAGTAAGGAGTTTGAAATCGTTCTCATGCTGACATATGTTTGTTGACATTGCCTATTCCATTGGGCTTTTATTGTTTTGGGAAATAGAAGCTTCTAAGACCACTGAACCAGAAGCAGTCGAGAGGCAGTTCAAAGATTAAGCAAGACTGGTCTTCCTGATTAGTTCTCCTGTCTGATCACACAGAGAATAACTGTAATGCTTATGACAGAATTTACATAGAAAAAGCCCTTGTTTTATTCAAGGCATCCTTTGATTAACTTCTGTATTGTTTTGTTTTGGGTTGACTCAGTCTGCGGATTAGAGATATTTATGATTAATAAAGGATCAATTCATTGTTGTTTATAATTTTAGGTATGCACCATATCGGCATGGTTTATCACAAAATAGAATTTTAATATCAGCCATATTTATAATCAGGTATCAACCAGAATGTTTATATTGGTAAATCTTAAAATAGTTTAAATGATTAAATCTATCAATTGTCAAGTAATCAACTTCATAACAAATGCATTCAGTAATCATACATGCAGTTGGAAAATTGCACACTCATATGAAGCTATATTTCCTGTTTTAATACAAATGTACAAACACCTGGCTTGCTTTTAAAAATGAATGAGTCTTAACATAATCAATATTAAAGCATTTCTCTAACAATTATGTTCACTGCAAACGCTGTGCTAGTGTGTTAAAGTACAATGTGACAACAAGCAATGCTTATCCGTCAGTCTTACATTATGCTACATTCATATTCATGTGTTTTAGTCATTTGTCAGTTAGCAAATGAGATGCACTATACCCTCTGGAATTAAATACTGCTATTACTAGCACGTAATCCAGACATTTTGCTAAGGTCTTGAAAGCATGCTACTCATAACCCCTTTGAGAGACCAAGCACTGTTAAAAAAAAAACAAAAAAACCTTTAAACACTCTGTGGTGTTGTTCACTAAATTTAAGCTCGGGGGAACCAAAAAAACAAACAAAAACAAAAAACAGTTGCTATCACATGCAGTCTGTTACAGGTTACCACTTACCTTCTGGTTATTTCAGAACACATAACAAATGGGTTTGTTCTCACAGATGCTCTCTCAGAGAGTTAGCAGAGATTGATTTGCAGATGAACATCTTATTTGTCCTAGTTGTATATGAATGTTACATCTATTCTCATGATTTTCCCCTTCATTTCCCTAAGTATCATTTATATAATGATTCGCTGTTCTATTTTAGTCAGCATCCCCGCTTTGTAAAACGAATAGGAGAACTCAATAACATAGAGGATACTAAAAAATGGTCCTTTCTTTCCTCAGTGGATTTGTGGAAGACCTCTCCTAGTTTTTGGTGGGTTATGTGGTTATGGTATACTGCTATAAACTTGGAGTTATTGCTTTAGACCTTTGTGCCTTCCTTGCTACCTTAACGTCCTGCTAAAATAAACCACTGGGGCCATAAAAGCAGCCAGCAGTTAAGCCACTTTACAGCGGCAGCATGCAGTGCCTTTAAATCAAGCAGCAGTCATTATGCCTCAAAACCTGCTGTGAGTGCATCAACTGAGAGATTTCTGCTGTGATAGTGATAACTTTTGTCTGGGATTTTTAAATTGTTGATATTAGCCCACATAGATCCACTTAAGAGTTTGAGAGCAAGCAGGAGGCCAAATTTAAGAGAGCACCATACACTCAGATCAGAGAAGTCAGAATGTCTTCTATAATTCTTGAGAGCTAATGCTTTTAGTTTTCTCAGTTTAAAATTGAGGTGATATTTCAAGTCTTATTTTATGAAGATTTCTCTGTTTTATTTGGTTTATAATAGTATATTAAGATGTTTCATTCAAAATAACGTTTCGTTAACATTGACATTAACATTTGAATTTGTAAATTTGTCATGTTATAGTTGTGTAATGGACTTTACATATTAGGATAATTTGTTAATGACATGCACTACTATGCCAAAAAGCATGGATGCATTTTGGGTATTAATAGAGATTTCCTGAATTGATTCGACAGCTTGTGATTTGATTTGCTAAAATATTATTCTATTATAATATATTCAACATCTGAAATATATTCTCTATCTTTTAATGCTGTAAATTACACCGTACAGCATTTCAGACCGATTCAAACCTCTAACTCATCTTGAGTTTGAAAGTTTGATCAATTTACACGGAAGAGAAGACGATGCTAAATAAAGTTGTAATTTTTGCTATTTTTGGACCAAAATGTATTTTCAATGCTTCAACAAATTCTAACTGACCCTCTAATGTCACATGGACTACTTTGAAGATGTTTTTCTTACCTTTCTGGACATGGACAGTATACCTTACAAACATTTTCAATGGAGGGACAGAAAGCTCTCGGACTAAATCTAAAATATCTTAAAACTGTGTTCCGAAGATGAACGGAGGTCTTATGGGTTTGGAACGACAGGAGGGTGAGTCATTAATGACATAATTTTAATATTTGGGTGAACTAACCCTTTAACATCTGAATCACTTGGATCAAACATGGACTTGGATCAAACATGTGTATTAAGATTCTTAACAGAGCAAATATCTGAGGAGAGCAAACCTCTTAAAGTTATTTAATTTAGAGAGACAACAATTATGTTTTATTTTCCTACATTTGCACTGCATAATGTGAGAAATTAGATTCATAGTGCTTGGAATTTACATATAAAACATCTAAATGCAGATTTGATGTGCAAAATGAGCCACATTTATTTATTCATTTATTTAAATTTTTTAATAAGAAATTCAAAAACTTTGAAAATGTACTTGAATATGCCACAGCTTGGGGTCTGGATGAGATAATATAAAAACAAAATCAGTGCAAGAAAAAATCAGTGTATTTGAGGTTGTGGAAAATTAACACTTTACTAAAGATATATTTTCTGAATTTACACATTTTTTCCCCTAGAAATTATCTGCTCATCAATATCTGCACAGTGTTTTTCAAAAGGCCTTTGTCAGCACTGTAAGGGACGTTCAGAGAAAAAGACAAGGGAGGAGTGTACAGTGACCGTTTCCATCATTCTCATGGCCTGATTAATTAGTTTGGAGTTATCCATAAAAGCAAGACAGTGATAAGAGAAGGAACAATTACAACTCTATTCCTCATGGCACAAAGAATCAAAGTTGAGGAAGGCTTAATGTATTGTGCTGCCTGAGTGAGAAGGTTGATTTAGTTAATGTTTAAAGTTGTCTGCATTATACTCTTGTCATACAGCAGTGGTCAGAAATAAAACCAATGCGATAATTACTCATACAATATTACTTTTCTTCACTGGCTTTCTTCATCTTCAAAGAACGCAGTATAGTTCAGGGCTCGACATTTACGCTTGTCTATTTGTCCAGGACAAGTCAATTTTGTAAAGGGGCAAGTGAAAGAGAATTTAACCTTTTTCCTTTGCCTGACCGGACAAGTAACCTAATTAAATTTTAATAACCAGCAATAACTAGGGCAGCACCAAAACTTTGGCTAGAATGATTCTGATTTCATTACTTTCAGTGTAAACAGTGACTAATAACGAATAATGTATTGACAGTATCAAAGTCGCGTCAGTTGTAGCTCATGCAGCCTGTCTGACTAATGGAGAAATCAAAACTATAAGCGCAACAGCACACAAAAAGAAACAAACATAAGCCAACTATAATAGAAAAAAAAAATACTATTCTATATAATATCTGCAACATCACACGACCAAGAGTAATGTTTTCCTGACTTTCAGCACGATGTGATATTGATTTTATACAACTTTTGTTCAATAAACAAGAAATATTAACTGACTTAAATTTTAGATACATTATTGATCGTTTTTGCTCCCTTTCGCTAACGAAAATAGTTATAAGCAAAGCCACAGCAGAACAGTCGCGCATCTCCGAGCAACAGTATTTTCATTACTGAATAATTCAGCATTTTTGATCGAGTCATTGACAGACATTAACTTGCTTCATTTATTGAATGAATCAGCCGTTTGAATGAATCGGTTGAATCAATAATTCACGTATTAAGACAGACTTGCCACCACCTACTGGTGGTTTTATTTCATATTTAAAAGTATCGCTGTATTTTTCCAACATTTAAAATTTGAATGTCAAAAAAGTAAAACATTAATCTAATAACATTTATGCATTTGCAATTTTGAGTAAATACATCTAAATGGCACTTTCGATGCAGCTTCTTGTGTTTCCTCTGCAGTATTTTTTAAATACTGAAATCATTTGAATAGTAACAACCATATACTGTCTTATCATTCTAACTTAATGTATTGATCAAGTTTAAGAATTTGACGTAAATGGTGACACGTACATTTAATCAGGTTAGGAAAATATTGTCCTTCATAAAGTTAAAAAGTGTAACAGCAATCAATTTAAGGAAAACATCACAAATATGCTGATTAAAGTAATAACTGATAGAGAACTGATGAAAACAACAAAATAACAACATTTTTCAACCCGGACAAGTAACTTTTTTACTCGGACAAGTGAATGCATCAGACATTCAGCTTTGCCATAACTTAATTTTCCTGTGCTTCTACAGTAATAATGCCGTGTTCCATAAAAAGCATCAGACCGCATTGACCTGCAAACACAAGAAATCTCTATGAAACTCATCTCAATGTCAGTCTTGCTTCTGTTGCAACTCTTTTTGTCACAACATCACCTTCTGACTTCATAGGAAGTGTTTTTCTAGAAACACCCTGACAGCTGGCTGGTCCTGACTAATTAAGAAATGCTCAGCCTGTGAATGCCTCACAGGGCCTCTTTGGATCGATCCCCACTTGAGTCATTTAGTCTTTAGAAAACCATATTCAGTGAGGGTAGGAATGATTAAAAAAAACAGTGCCAAATAAGAGGTGAGACCTCAGTGATGAGACCTAAGTGGTCATTCATGACTACAAAAACAGCTTCCATTTGATCAATACACCGCAATCATAGACCTATCCCTCTGTTGTCACCAAATTGTCTGACTTTGATTCTAGTCTGCATTCTTTCATCGTTTTTATCCAGTTTTCTATTTCAAACTTTTTGAGAGAGACGTTACGGGTGAGATTGGTTTGTTGCTAGTGGACATGCCATAAACCTGGCTCCTCTACAGCAAGAAACCTTCAGAAAGCTCACCACACCATTGGAATTTGCTGTCATGGTGGTAATTGATTGTCAATTGTAAACTCAAATACTCCACAAACGTCTAAGAGGTGGATGACAAACCAGGATCTGTCCCTCTCGGACCTTTGTTATTCAAGTCAGTTTTGGTGGCAAAATGTCACAGCTCAGCTACTCTATCTTTTTCTCTGACCTGGAAATAATACCAGCTGTTTGGTTCAGACACTTCTCCGAAGGTTAATTACTTTGCTGGATTATGGAGAGGTGCTCTCGTCACCTGCGTTAATCAAGGAATGAGCCAGATTTAATTGCTAATCCTGTCAGCACATAGGCCTATTACCTCTTACATGTGCCAGTCATCCCCTACATTCACACTGTTTCACATTTATATTGTTTTTCAGAATATAAACATAGACCCAATCTGTAAAAGCATAACAAAGTAGAAAAAAAAGAAGACAAGAAGAATGTGTCAATGGAGTCCCAAAACAACATTTGACCCCATTTGCTCATGTTATGGACAAAAACATACTTTTCTGAAGTCATGCAGGTTTGAAAAGACATGCAAGTCAGTAAATGATGACATAACTATTTCTATGGACTATCTCTATAAAGGCAAAAATATTGTCCTTGCAATCGGTGTTAGAGGGAACATTGGTGTTGTTACAAAAATAATGAAATTGATGGATTGAAAGGGCCAAAGATAGCTATATCATTACATGAGAAAGAAGAAGAGAGGCACAGCCTCATTAGAGTGTCTAGGAAGCTGCCTTGCAATTGTGACACTGGAAAGGACACAGGTGAGGGTGCTCTTTTTAATGACCAGAGTCTGTGATGTAACCTGTCGACACGATTTTTGGTCTGGAGAAAGCTATTAGGTTGAGGACTGAGATGAAATTGAGCTCTGTGAGCTACTATTGTTGATTGAAGTATTATTGATATTAATGCTTTTTTTTCATTTATGCCTTATCTTTCTATCTAAAAACACTATAGCTTGTGGGAAAAAGAATATAATTAATTTTGCACCCTGGAAACAGAGACAATATTTTCCAGAAACAATGTTTTGAAGAAAGGACTATATATTAGCTCTGTTTTAGGCATTTGCTCAATAATCAGCATTCTAAGTGCGCTCTTGTGAATGAGAAATCTTGTTTGTCTTTGGTGCTTACACTGTGGCATAGCTTGCGGAAATACTCAAACATTTGCTTTGACTTCTGTTGGTAGATTGTGGATATTACCAGAGTGTGGCAGATGCTTCATCAATGCAGAGATTTTATACTGTTGTAATGCCTGACATTTCTTGGGGAAGATATTGACTGTACTTTTTTAGATTTCATCCCACTCATCTTTTATTTATTATACATATGGCGCTGATGAGTCGATTTGACAGATTATGCATTTACACAAGTGTTATTCACATTTGAAAGGCAAATCCAACTATAAAAACAGGAAAGATTGTGTTAGCTGTGATCTGAGTGGCTTGGTGTGTATTGCAGTTCAATATTTGCTGATCCATATGAGCCAGATGACTCATTGTTTAGAGTTTGAGTCATGAGATTTGCTAAGTTGGGGTATAAATTAAGAAGGGTGTGTATGCGCAGATAATTATTGATTGGTTGCTATATTTTGTTCAAAATACATAATTCTATAATGCCATTATTGATGTCAAATGTGTTTTGCTTCAGGCTGATTTCTGCCCAATTGACAAGGAAATAGTTTACCCTGCTCAACTCAATGCACTAAAAAAGCCAGTATTTCATTTTCCAAAAGGTGCCGTTTTGCATTCTAGTCACATTATAAGTGTTCTTGTGTACCAAGATGTGTGGTGTAACTTTCTGTTTCTTCCAGTTTTGCTCTTCCCTTTGTATACAATTTAAAGTCAATCCAGAATCCTCATAGATATAGCAGGGCTGCAGTTGAGGATTTAGGAGATATAAATCTGTCTTTCATTGCTGTCTCTCTGAGAAAATGTGCATTCCAGAGTGAAGAAAAGGCTGAAGAAAAAAAGGTGTGAGAACAAAAGCTTCTGGTGTCTCTGTGCTGTTGTATTATTTATTTATTTATTCATTTTGCATTTTTCGGTGTAAACAATGAGACAAGGACCCCAGAGCCATTCACCCAAGGAAGAGATGAAAAAAAATGTCGCTTAAGTATCCTTAAGTATTATTTGTCTACCATACTCATCCTTATCTGGATCTAAAGAAACACAACAATGTAGGAGCTTTAATTTACTATTTACTTTAATTTACTAGGTTGTTGTCTTTAAACAATCAAATCAAGATGCAATTATGAAGTCATCTTCAAAATAACTGTTACAGTACATTGCAGTGACATTCTAAATAATGTAAAGGGTAAGTAAAACATGTTTTTTAAAGATCATTTCAGTTCTACCAATAAATGAAGCTGCCAAGTTTTTTTTTTTCAGCTTTTCATGATACAGTGCTCTCTGAAAGTTTGCCGACAATGTTGGCAAGTGTACTGTACTTTTGGACAATATCAACATACATGCTACTTCCTCCTGCTTTTACACTGATGATGGGCAACACAAACTACAAAACATAATTTGAAATAGAGCTGAAACTAACGATTAATTTTATTACAATAAATAATTAATCTAATGTTCTTTTTTGATTAGCTAATGAATCCTTTGGATAACTTTACAAAAAAATATAAGTACAACTTCTTTTTTTTATATATATATCTCTTTATTGGAGGATCAAAGATGTAACATTTTACAGGAAGTAAAACAGGTCTCCAGTTTAATTTTATCTTAAACAACTAAAACATCCACAACCCAGCCCCCCCCCCCCAAATAAAAAACAAAAAACAAAGATAATAATAATAAAAAAATTATATTTAACCACATTCTGGGAGAACAACTTTTTTTTTTTTTTTTCCTCTTCCATTTCGTTTGTTACACAGTTCTTCAAAAGAATTAAGGATTTACACTTTAAAAAAAACAAGCACAGACCTGCATACCCACATATCGAAAGCAGTTGGTTAGCAAGGCTTTAAACTTACACTTTCACAATTGTTGACCAGGCTACTCAGTTCCTACCCCATGAAAGTAGTTGACCACTGATTTGATTACCCCCCCCCCACCCCCCCAAGAAAATAAAAAGGTGTCTCATATTTCAGGCAATACCTTAAGACTCTCAAAATATGTCACAAAGGGCTGCCATTTTAAGTAAAATTTCTGGACTGACCCTTTCAGCGTGAATTTAACTTTTTCTAGTTTAAGAAAAAATAAAACATCCCTTAACCATTCGGCCACCGCTGGTGGAGTAGCAGATGTCCAAACTAATAGGATTCTACGACGGGCAAGAAGTGATGTAAAAGCAATGATGTCCGATTGGTCCTGGGTTAAATTTAAGCTCTCATTTGAAATACCAAATATTGCAATCAGCGGACAGGGCTTAATTTGAATTTTTATGACTTCGGATAAAGTTTGAAAAACAGATGACCAGTATTGATTTAGATGGGGGCACAACCAAAAAGTGTGTGTTAAATCAGCTGGAGAGAGGGAGCATCTATTACAACTCCCGTCCGTTCCTGGATATATAGCTGCTAACCTGGCCTTACTGAAATGAGCCCTATGCACTACTTTAAACTGAATGAGCCCCAAGCGTGCACAGGATGAAGATGAGTTAATCCTTTGTAGTGCATCCTCCCAGTGTCTGTCTGACAACTCAACCATCAACTCGCCTTCCCAACCGTTCTTAATTTTTGAAAGGTCATGATTTTCAAGAGACATTAGTTGAGAATATAACCGTGATATCAGTCCTTTTTTCGGACAGAGGAGGGTCATTTCCTCCCATGCTGCCACAATAGGGAGGACCTGGAAAGAAGGGAACAGTGCTTTAACACAGTGGCGTATTTGGAGATATCTAAAAAAGTTACTGCGTGAAAGATCATATTTCTGGCATATATTATCAAAACTATCGAACCCTTCTTTACAGTACAAGCTTTTAAAACAGGAAAGCTGCTTCCTGTCCCACTGAGTGAATGTTAGGTCAAGAGAGGAGGCTGGAAATAAATGATTCTTACAAATAGGGCCTAGGGGGGAGGGAGAGGTGAATTTGTAATGATTTCGGAACTGGGTCCAGATTTTAAGGGTGGACAAAACAATGGGATTAGAGGTAAACCTGGACCACTTTGTGGGCAGGGAGGAGTACACCAAAGCAGGGAGGGATGACGAGTGGCAGGCTGATTCGGGGTAGATCGGTGGTTTGTGACTGTTGTCTCGCGGCGCGCTGTCTTTTAAGGCGTCTTCATGGAGAGAGCACGTCATGGTTACTTAGCAACGGCAGACATCCCAGGGGCGCAACTGCCCGAGCGCTTTGGAAAGAAGGAGAAAGCGGCGCGACTAGCGTTTTCCACGTGTTTTCGAAACCCGCACCAACACAGACTTACTTTATTTTTTTTTTATCCTTACTTCAACACTACGAGTGATCATACCAATAACTTGTAATCTTTACAAGAATATCAGAATCATGCAATGAGCAAGCCTGCGTTCATTAGACACTTAATAATATCACATCAGTTTGTTCCATCACATCTGCAGCAGAGACCTGAACCAGGAAGTTGGTCACCAGATCACACGGTAAGCAGTTAAACCGTAACACCGGAGAGCGCCAGGATGTTTTCCTCTGAGGTGCTCGTGCATCGCAGTTGTGCTGCCGTGGTACACCATATCGGTTTTTCAAAGGGAACAAATGGCCATTTTATTTGGCCTCTGTTTGAAGTATTCCCATACTTTTGATAACAGTGGTCTCTGTTTTTGTGATAGAATGCAACTTTCTCCATTCCCAGTATGCCATTACGCGAGATGTAAACAGTGTGACGCGTCGATGCATTTCATGCACGTCGACGTATTTTTGTAGTCGACGTAATCGATGATGTCGACGCATCGTTGCAGCACTAATTTGAAAACATTTTAAACTATCCTAAGCTGGTCTTGGCTGGTCTGCTGATTGGTTTAAGAGAGATTTTAGTCACTTTTCAGGCTGGGAGACCAGCTAACAGCTAACCATTCAGTCATAATTGCAAGTTATTTTAATGCATTATACTAAGAAATTTGTATAAAATTTTATGCCGATATTGTCTAAAACTTAGCAGTGTTTTAACACTTTTAAAAAGCATTACATGTCAGCTGACTGGTTCCATCACCTTGGAGTGCCTGAGGGACCACTCTCATCATTTTGCACTGCAGGAACCTTTTCATTTCACCCGCCATGATTTAAAATGGCGTGTAAACATACTGTAAACATTGTGTCAACTTATTTCACAAGTATGGAGGATCAGAAATAGATGGATGGATGCTGAAATGCAGGTACTTTTAGCAAATGTAGCACTGCCAGTTGTCGTTGGAGATTTTAAGTCCTCCTTTCCTTTCTTTCAATAGCTTTTCAATAACAAAAACACAGCTCCGATCACAGCGTCCTCCATCCTCCTGTTGTTAATGTTGTCCTTCTTTGTTTCCATTGTTGAATGCTGTGCAGAAATGAGGTCGCTGTTGACTGGCACTTCCTAGTACACACTGTCGGTGTGAATGCAACTCTTTCAATGGTACTGGGAAATAGTTAGTGCAAAATCATCCCAATACATTTAGCTCTGGAACTAAAGCAGTGCGAAAAGCCCTATTAGAGCACTATAGGAACTCTAATGGGTTAGGGTTACAAGGGCTGTCTATGGAAGTACAGACACTTAGAACAACTATCCAAGCACAACTGTGAGTGGTAGACATCTCACTCCAAGAGGATTCACTCACCTGTGTGACTTTGGTGGCACTATCATACACCCGGCGCAACGTAGCGCCAGGCGTGATGCAAGTGTTTTTTGCTAGTTTTAGCTTGACAGTTAATTATATTGTTTAAATAGCAAATGCATTTGCGCCCATTGGTGTGCTGGTCTAAAAAAGAGGTGTGTTAAGGTGCATTGTTGGCACATTGCTATTTTGAGGCAAATTAAATAGACTGCACCATTGACTAACATTAACCTGGTCTATATATATATACACAGTACAGACCAAAAGTTTGGAAACATTACTATTTTTAATGTTTTTGAAAGAAGTTTCTTCTGCTCATCAAGCCGGCATTTATTTGATCAAAAATAGAAAAAACAGTAATATTGTGAAATATTATTACAACTTAAAATGATAGTTTTCTATTTGAATATACTTTTAAAAAAATAATTTATTCCTGTGATGCAAAGCTGAATTTTCAGCATCATTACTCCAGCCTTCAGTGTCACATGTAACATCCAGTCTATCACATGATCATTTAGAAATCATTCTAATATTCTGATTTATTATGAGTGTTGGAAAAAGTTCTGCTGTCTAATATATTTGATGAATAAAAGGTTAAAAAGAACTGCATTTATTCAAAAAAAAAAAATCGAATAATATATATTCTAATAATATATTTTCTTTACTATCACTTTTTATCAATTTAACACATCCTTGCTGAATAAAAGTATTGATTTTATTTAAAAAGAAGAAAGAAAGAAAAATTACTGACCAGTAGTGTATATTATTACAAAATATTTATATTTTAAAAACATAGCTTCTTTTTTTTTTTTTTTTTTTTTTTTTTTTACTTTTTATTCATCAAAGTATCCTAAAAAAGTATAAAATGTTTTGAAAAAATATTAAGCAGAAGAACTGTAGCAGAAGAACCAACTTTGATAATGAATCATCATATTAGAATGATTTCTAAAGGATCATGTGATAATGATCCTAAAAATTCAGCTTTGCATCACAGAAATAAATGATAATTTAAAGTATAATAAATTTAAAAACAATTATTTTAAATTGTAATAATATATCAAAATATTACATTTTTTTCTGTATTTTTAATCAAATAAATGCAGGATTGATGAGCAGAAGAAACTTCTTTCAAAAACATTAAAAACAGTAATGTTTCCAAACTTTTGGCCTGTACTGTGTGTATATATATATATATATATATATATATATATATATATATATATATATATATACACACACACACCGTATTTTTCAGACTATAAGTCGCACCCGAGTATAAGTCGCATCAGTCCAAAAATACGCCATGATGAGGAAAAAACATATATAAGTAACACTGGACTATAAGTCGCATTTATTTAGAACCAAGAACCAAGAGAAAACATTACCGTCTACAGCCACGAGAGGGCGCTCTATGTCTTCAGTGTAGACTACAGGAGCACTGAGCAGCATCTCTGGCAGCATAGAGCGCCCTCTTGCGGCTGTAGAAGGTAATGTTTTCTATTGGTTCATTTCTCTTAGTTCATTTCTCTCGGTTCATGTCAAATTAATTTTGATAAATAAGTCGCACCTGACTATAAGTCGCAGGACCAGCCAAACTATGAAAAAAAGTGCGACTTATAGTCCGGAAAATACGGTGTATATATATATATATATATATATATTTATATATATATCTATGTTAATTAAAGAACTCATTAGTTATATGCGCCTACAGGTGGGTAAACAAGGTGCCTACGCTCTGCTTATTACACACAAAGGGATGCGCAGCAGCGCACAAACATGCCAAATATTAAAAATGAAAGGATTACAATGTAAAAGAATATTATTATGCCCTGTAGATGGTTTGCTTGTGTGCTTTAACCTCGCAAACAAGCAGAACCTTTCTTCTCTGGAGAAGCATTCAGTCTTTGCGAATAGCGAATCTACCATTGCATGAGCGCAACTGGCCTTTAAATGGAATGGGAGATGAGACTTTGATAGGTTTATTGCACATTACGCCCAAAATACACCCATGACTCATTAAGAGAATAGGTACAACCCTTTAGGACCATGCGCCTGGTGCGCCAATAAACTAGCAAAAGTAGATTCGGACATACCTGAGTGCACTTGCGCCGTGCACGTTAGACCATGAGCTTAGATCTTTAAAATAGGGCCCTGAGTCTGACATTCCCATAGGAATGGCATTTGTTTTACCTGACCGGTTAATGTTTCATCCATAAAAATGGCACTCACTGATTTCCATACTCCATCTCTGATTATAATTTCATGAGGACTTGCTATTCACAAAGCCAGCCTGAATAGCATGAGTGCAGTGCCACTTCCCACTTTAAGCACAAACCCAAACTTGCAGTTATTATCCCACAATAGAAGTTGAAACACAAATGTTGGTGCAAAGCAGTGAAACAATCCCAATATATGCACATAATCAGAAGAGGTATTACACTGAAACCGGTGCTTTAGGGAAATATGCAAAGGGATTTGCATAGTTTTATATAGAGCAGATATGAACTACTGTGTTGCAGATTGACCTGAGTAGGAGTGGAAGAGATGCTCTCCTGTATCCACACTCCTCATGTTTCAGATTTTCTCCTCAACTTCAGCCGCTTTGTGAGATTGCTGGGAGGAGCCCTGAAGGTGTCTCTGAAAATGCCATTCGAGAGGCGTATCTGCTTTGAAACCCATCTGCCTTTTACCTCTGCCCAATATTCTCCTGGCACAATTAGCTATTCCTGTCATGCAGTCACCTGTTGTAGTCAGTTTGAATTGGCAAAATGGGTAAAGGCAAATTGATACTTAGATATGAACACAATTAGACTGATGTTAGATGGCATGCTTATCTCTGCAGAAATGTAACAGTCTGGCAGTAAAAAGGCTTAATTGTTTCTAAATTTTTTCCTCAAGTCCAAAGGCATGATGGAACGCACCATTCATCATTCATAGACCGGGATCTCAGTCTTGACCCTGGAGGCCTTATTACCACTAGCATAGCCAGAAATCACAATGTGGGTGGGCCCACAGAAAATTGGGCTTAGCCTACAATGTGTCTGTTATCAAAATAGACCAACACAACTACACCTGCTTGAATACACCACCATTTAATCATTGGAGGGACTCATCGTAATGTATGACATGCCAAGAAAACCTAATAAGGACGAAGGCATGTATAAAGGCATCCGACGATCACTGTAGTCAAAGCAATAGGTCTGTCCGATGCACATGCGGTGCTGTACAGACCAATCGGCATATGACATCAAAGTACCTTGAGAGCAATTCAAAAGAATAAAGAGTCTGCTCTCTAATTGCTCTCGTGGTATTTCTATGTCATATGCAGATCGGTCTGGGCAGCGCCGATGCATCTCGAACAAGCCTAGTCTCTGCTGTAGCGACAAGGGGCTGTTCGCAAACTTATGTTCCTCATTATATGGCAAACAAAATCAAACAATACAGTTTATTTTTATAGGTCAAGTATTGTGATTATTGCAACAGAATTCACTCATTAATGATTAGGCTACCTTGCAATGCAACTGACCTGTAGCTGATTTTTTGGTGTCTTGTGAAGGCAAACCGAATCATTGTACTGATTCAACCCCTGGTTTCGAAAAAAAAAAAAAAATCAATCTACAGGTGTGAAAACACCCTGAGACCCCATTTATGTTTGGTGTTAATGTTAACATTGTCTTTGACCACTGGTAAATGGATTCCATTGATGGGTTTTAGGTTTTGTGGCTGCATACTTATTTTACTCTCACCACTAACGAGATTAATGTAAATTTTAACAGAATTTTTAATTATTAAAAATACATTTGAGGTTTATGTGCTTTTGCATGATCTGTGACTGCATGCAGTGTCAGATGGATGGTTGTTTTTCTGTAAAGTCTGAAAATTGAATAGCACTGAAAAAAAAGCAGTATTTTTTGAATGTGGCAGTAATACCTAAATCAGGGGTGCCCAACCCTGCTCCTGGCAATCGACTGTCCTGCAAAGTTTGGTTCCAACCCTAATCAAACACGCCTGCCTTTAAGTTTTTAAGTGAGCCTGAAGACCTAAATAAGATGCTACAGGTGTGTTTGATTAGGATTGGAGCCAAACTTTGGTTTGGGCACTCCTGACCTAAATTGTCCAGTCTTGTTTGCATATAGTCGAATTCTGATGGACTTGGCCTTGTGTAACATGTTAGTTTTATCAGTGCTGGTCAGGATGGACAAATGACATTTTTACTACAGGTTGCACATTTTATTGAATCCTCTTAAAAAAAAAAAGAGGGCAGATTCATACATTTTACTTTTTGGAAATAAATGACCTGAAATGTAATTGCTGTTCAGAGGAGGATGTATTTTTTTATATTTTTTTTTACTTAGAAATGTATAATGCAGAATTGCATGCATTTATTTTAAGTGCAACTTGCTAACAGCCCTATTCTTAGCTTTAAACTACATAAATCAATCATCAATAGTGTCTGCAGAGTCCGACTACCTCTACAGGTGCTCATGCTCTCCAAACGACATCTCTGGACAAAAAGGAGCTGCATCTTATAACTGCTGCAATTTTCATCTCAGGCAATGAAAGCACACCTACCACCTAAAAAAAATATAAATCATAAAGTAAAAAAAGTATATTTCCACATAGTGCCTCAACAGTGACACATGACCATACTTAGCCTAATGTGCACAAACTAACCATGCATATATTTAGTTTGTTTTTTAGTGTAGGCCACATTTTTATTACATATGTGGCAAAACTCTTATACAACAAGAATAATTAAATTATTTTTATCCTCTTCAGAAGATGCATGTGATGTTTCTGATAGAAGAGAGTGCATGTGAGCGGAGTTGTGCCAGGCTCTATTCCAGCTAGATGTTAATATCAGGTGTGAATGGGATACAAAAGACATCTGGTGTAGTTTTGTTAGGGCTGCAGTGCCAGATTTTTGAGAACTAATGAGGTAGATCAGTGACACTGATTTTGTGAACCATTGCTTTCACTTCCAACATATTAAATGTAATATATGAAAAATTTAAAGTGTATGGAAGAATGTCTCCAAAAATAGTTTTGCTCCAGCAACATCTTATTATGAATGCTTTAAAGAAATCCCATTTCTCATAACAGTTCCTGTTTGGCTGATTGCATTTGTAATCAAATACTGAAATGCATCCCTGCATGTGTTCTGTAGATGATACAGCCCTTGAGGCCAGTGATTTATTAAATCATCAATTCATCCAACAGTTGCCTGCAAAACCACAAGTGATTCAGAAAACAAACATATAGCATTTGTGTAAGACTGGCTTTCTGGTTATACAATTATTACAACTGAATTTAAGTAACTAATACTTATTTAACTAATCAAAGTGCAAATGCAACAAATATATATATATTATTGAGGGGGGGGGGCATGAAGCTTCATACTCACACCTCTATACACACACCTCTGCTATGCTCGAATATGACTCATCTATCTGTTAAGTCTCACTAGCGTTTTGTTCCTGACAAGAGAGATTCACACCGTATCAGGACCAAATGTATCATATTTTCCCAAAAGGCGAAAACTCATCCAACCTTTGCATTAATAGATACAAGGTCATTTTCGCGGCAAATTATTTATTTTATACTGCTGCGTATTTTCTTTTGTTTGCAGTATTTACATTGTCACTGTCTCACAAGCACATTCTGTTCATGAATGAGAACTCAAAGTATGACAATACAAAGAAAACACTGACTTTCTTTGTAAACACTTTACTCTGTCTCTCTTTCATTTTGTTTTACTTGAAGCAGACATTTCTGAGTTTGCTCAGTATGTTGATGAGGGATACTAAAATAACCATACAGCCTTAAAAACACCATTTGAGTGACAATAACAAAACACAAATCAGATAGAAATGACTGCAATTCAAATTTTCAAAGACAAAATGCTCATTTAATCTATTCTTATTGTGTTGATCATTGCAAGTGGCATAAAATGAATGTCTGAAAATGACTAGTCACTATGGAAACATAAAATGGGGAAAATATGCTGATACACAATCAAAGGAGGGCAGATGCTGACACTGTTCATTTAGAAATTAATGTAGCAAACACATGAGGAAAGAAAATGCAAAAAGACTTGATAGCATTTTAGTATCAGTTGAGACTTTGATGGAAAGTGAAAACCATTTTTATTAATGCCAATTTGAGTCTCTGCATGTGTGATAACTCTAATTTGTAGTTTGTAACCCACATGTTAATTTTATTTTCACTACACTTAAAATTAGCAAAGATTTGCTTGGTCAAGCCTCAGTGGCTGCAAAGTAGAGTATAGTGTTATTTGTAAAAACTGATTCTGTTTTGCTATTTCCAGCTATGCTCTGGAGACTAGACACTTCCTTGGAAAAAGCCATTATGGGAAGCTAATTGTGAACCGTAAATGTCAGGTATGACTAATGCATGACCTGCACTGAGAGACAGCAAGTGTCCCATGTTGGCTTTCAATGCTCCAGTGGTTGCAGTGGAAATGCACTTGCTAAAGACCACAATGAAACCAGCAGGTCTTAAGTGTGTGCTGTGCATCACAGGCGCTGAGAAAGCAGCAGAGGTTTGCATTTAACCTTCCAGGCATTATTATTCAATGTTGTGCATTATGCCACATACTATTTCAAGTATGTGAATGTAGGGTGGCATAAAAACCTACAAAAGTTCTGATATGACTGGTATGAGAATTTATTTTATTCTCAGGTGCTTCATTTTGGACTATTTGGAGCTTCATTTTGGTGCCGTATATTACCGTATTTTCCGGACTTTAAGTCGCACTTTTTTTCATAGTTTGGCTGGTCCTGCGACTTATAGTCAAGTGCGACTTATTTATAAAAATTAATTTGACATGAACCAAGAGAAATGAACTAACAGAAAACATTACCATCTACAGCCGCCAGAGGGCGCTCTAATGCTGCTCATTGCTCCTGTAGTCTACTACTAAAGACATAGAGCGCCCTCTCGCGGCTGGAGACGGTAATGTTTTCTCTTGGTTCTTGGCTCTAAATAAATGCGACTTATAGTCCAGTGTGACTTATATATGTTTTTTTTCCTCATCATGACGTATTTTTGGACTGATGCGACTTATAGTCCGAAAAATACGGTAAGCATTAAAGGGATAGTTCACACAAAAATAGGACGTTGGACTTACACACAAGTATCTTACACAGAAGCGCAGAGGAGAGAGCAAAACAAAACAAGTCCCAATTCACTGATATTATAAATCTGATTGTATTTGTCTGAAAGAACAGTCATCTACACCTAGGAGGGCTTGAGGGTGAGTATTCATGGGGTAATTTTCATTTTTGGGTGAATTATCCCTTTAAGGGTAATTAGTTCTTACGGCACAGATATGAACAGTGTATTAGCTATAAAATTCTCAACCGTACCCTCATTTCTGTTTATGCTTGTCTAAGAAAAGCTTGGTGATTCAATGAGTTCATTCTCACTAATCTTTCAGATAACAGCACTGGCAATGAGTAAATCTGTTAACCTTGACAAAAGCACCACAAAAATAGAAAAAAAAATTCCCTGATATATTGAGTTTTAGTCACAATAAAATATTTTTTAATCAATTGCATCTGTTTACAATTTATATTACAGTGTCCAGGTTACACTTTTTACACATTGATATAATTGATCAGAATAATAATAGCAATAACAATACTTAACTCCAGGCAGAAGTTTCTTAACTCTCACAACAGATGCAAGTACAATTGTTGATCAGTACATCTCTTTTGTACTTCTTTCGCACTTTAACATGAAGACTGTAAAGCATGGCCTTTACCAGTTAGCTCTTTCCACAATGAACATTTCTCTACACACATTTAAGTTCTTGTGAATGAGCTCCTCCAGAATTCAAAAAGCATCTGCAACCTGTAAGTACCAGGATGTCAACGATTATGTTTTTGTGCCTAATCCAGGGGCAGGAAAATCTACTTAAGAAAAAAGTCAAAAAGGTTCTTAAAGAAGTTAATTAAAATGCTCTTTAATAATTTTCTTAAGAGTATCCTATTTTTTTTTCTTAAGAATAAAATGAGAGACTTTGAGGTTGGAGTTTAGCCTAACTTTAAGATAGGGATCACAAATCGATCCCAGAGGGCCAGTGTCCTGCAGAGTTCAGCTCCAACTTGCCTCAATACACCTGCCTGGAATTTTCTACTATACCTAGTAAGACCTTGATTAGCTGGTTCCTGTGTGCTTGATTAGGGTTTGAGCTAAACTATGTAGGACACCGGCCACCCAGGACAGATTTAGGTGACCCCTACTTTAAGAGGATACTTGATTTTTGTAAAAAAAAAATAAATAAATAAAATAAAAAAATAAAAAGGGAATTTTTTTTTAAATACTTTTTAGGAATGTTTTTTTTTTATCCAACATCTTAAATGCCTCACACTGTAAATATGCAAACTTGTGTAGAATCAGGGTATTCAATACTATTGGGTATTTCAAATCACCATGAGAAGCAATTTGGAGGTTACATACAATTGGCTAACTTCAAAATATGGCCAGTTTCTTTCTAGCAGCTTCCAAACGATGTCTGTACCACAGGAATTCAAGTCCCGCCTCGAATCACTACCTAGCCACCAAAGAACCCATAGTTTTCATGTTTTGAAGTTCTTATGTGGATGACTACAACAGATTCAGTCTCTGTTATTGTTGAAATAGACTAGTCGACCTTTAGCTCAACATCCCCTGTGCCTTCGTTCCCACGCCTGTGGGCTCAGAGACATCCAATACATTATTAATAGATTCAATCTGAGTGCCTTTCACCTGAAAACTAAACCTGCCTTTTTGTTCAAACATCCATTTTAGGATTTGAGGATAGTATATTGTACATTTCTGACCATCTGTCTTGAATTTTGCCAACTCTGAAGATTTTTTTTTTTAAATCATAAGGGACATTAATTGGTGTATTTGGGTGGTGAAAGGAAACATATTGATACCTTCCATGTGTAAAGTCGTTTCATTTATATTCAGTTCAGACATCTGGGAGTAAAAGAGAATCTGTTAAAGTCAAGCAAATCCATACCAATATAAAATAAACACTTGTTGTTCTTCATCCATGTTTACCGTATTTTCCGGACTATAAGTCGCACTATTTTTCATAGTTTGGCTGTTCCTGCAACTTATAGTCCGGTGCGACTTATTTATCAAAATTAATTTGACATGAACCGAGAGATATGAACCAATAGAAAACATTACCGTCTACAGCCGCGAGAGGGCGCTCTATGCTGCTCAGTGCTCCTGTAGTCTACCACTGAAAACATAGAGCGCCCTCTCGTGGCTGTAGATGGTAATGTTTTCTCTTGGTGCTTGGTTCTAAATAAATGTGACTTATAGTCCAGTGCGACTTATATATGTTTTTTTCCTCATCATTATGTATTTTTGGACTGATGCGACTTATACTCAGGTGCGACTTATAGTCCGAAAAATACGGTACTTATCTTGGGTCAAAATGAAGTTTTGGACAAAACAAAAGACACAATTTACACACAAAGCATAGAGCCCTTAACAAGTGGGAATGAAAGGTTGTGTATAAGTGATGTTGAATGTCACAGATGAGTTTCAATTCACAGAGGTGGACCAAGTTGTCTTTGATAGTTATTTCTTGTCCTGTAGTTCTGTGCCATGATCATAAGCATTTAAGTTTGTGCTTGAACTCCACATTCACTTACAACATAGAAAGCTGTTTTATTTTGGACAATATTCTGTCCTTTTTAATGGAGCTCATAAAATGCAGTTGGTATATTCAGCAGTGCTGGTTTAATTGGGCCACACACATATACAGGGTTTAACGGAGTTAGTAAGTAATGTGAGAGAAACTGAGAACGGCTTCAATTCTCTTTCAGGTTTGGAACGAAATACAGTTGGAAAGGGAAAAACAAATCCAAGGGCACTTAGTCCCTTTTGATCCTTAAATGTGTCCTCTGGAATAGATTCCCTTGGGTTTGGTTAATTGGATTGCTTATTTGTCGGTAGTTTATATTCTTCACCTGAACTGCTCTCAGACTAAGTTAAGTTTTATGCAGTGTGGTGTGACAAGCTTACATTTATATTTTATTCTTTTGGTTCATCCCTTTTCTCTGATTTGGGCAGACAGCCAGTCCACGGGGAGGGATAAGATATGAGACATTTAGAAAAATATGTTCAGAGCGGGTTGTTTAGTATCGTGGAGTCCTGTAGCCCTCTCCTGGCTGTGCTAAATGTGGCCTGGTTTGGACAGATATGCGATGAGGGCCACCACCACACCCACGTAGACCCCCGTCCCAATGGTGATGGACAGAGCGGCTAGGAACAAGGCTCGTCTAGATGCGATGCTAGCCAATGGGAAGTCTCCCTTGGTCACGGCTTTGCTGGTCTGGAACAAAGAAAGGGAGTGGTGAGAGTGAAGCCAGATCAAAGGATACATTGACCTGTTTTCCATTCGAGGGAAAATTGCATTGATCTATATAGTGCTTCTTGATGAGGATTGAATGGAATATCAGACATGTTCTTACGCACAGCACCAAGACAAACATGATAGGCTTTTACAACGTTTAAAAAATATATTAAACTTTTTTTGAAGGGGCAGTGTCACAAAGAAAACTACCTTTTTGAATGTATAAAAAATGAATGCAGCCTTTTAGGAAGCAATGTGAATCGACACATTTCTGATATGCTGAATGTATCTAGAACAGAAAATAAAATTCTGGACACATTCATTAAGCATGTTGTCAGTGGACCCTTAAAAAACATTCAAATGTCTTCAGTTCACTTTTCAAAAATTTAAAGTCATATTAAAGTTAGGGCTGCAACTAATGATTATTTTGATAATCGCTTAATCTGTCGATTATTTTTACGATTAATCGGTTTATGTACTTATATTTTAGTTTTTTCAATTTTTTCCCCAAGTAAATTATTAATAAATGGTCTTTATTAGAGCCCGACCGATATGGATTTTTTATCTCGAAAAGAGCCGATTTATAAGCCGATATTTTGATTTTAAAAATAATCTCGATATTAGACCCATTTCCTATAAACTGCATTTACACAACATTCAATAGCAAAATATCTGCCTGTTTTATGTATGTGGGCTGTATAAACCATTTTCCAGAATGGACTATGTTAAAAAAAAGCCTTAGATTACAGTCTCAATGACTAAACAATTGCACATCAAAAGTATATATTTTTTAATGATCAAAAAACAGTCTGGTTTTAAACATTTAACACTTTTACTTTCTTCCAGTTGAAGCTGGTTTTAACAGTCTGTGTGTTTACTGTAAATAAATTATAATACTAAAGTTAAAGTATTTGCAGAAGTAGTCCCACACTTTGCTGCTACAGCATTCACCTTTTTCAGCCATCTGTAGGCAGAAAGAGAGACGGAGAAAGAATAAGCATGTGTATTAATAATATCACCATGTATCATTACTCATGTCATCATTAGAATTATAATAATAATAAACTGGGATCTCCTACATAGGCAAAAATGAGAAATATATATATTTTTTTTATTTGTCAAGCAATAGGTATTACCTACTTATATTTAACAATATTATTTCAACATTTTCCTGATATATGTCTGTAAAGCTGCTTTGAAACAATATGTAAAAAAAAAAAAAGCGCTTGTTCAGCTCACATTTATTTACATGTCCCCTCTGGTTTAATCATTTCTGACGCACCTACTGTAGTTACTGTAACTACACTATATTTGCTCTCACAGACACATTCACAACAGACCCGTATATCTTCTCCTCTTCTCTTTGTGCAGTCTGAATCAAAACATCGTCTTGCCTACTATTACCGGAAGATTACGGAATCAATTCGAAGTTGAATGGTTAACGTTAGTGTCATGAACACACCGCTGTCAATTTTGAGAAGAACCACCTTCAAACAAGTTAATAGCAAGCTTTTAAGGGGCCTGCTAAAAAGGAAATTGTTCTCTGGACCTGAGGGTAGCCTCTTCTTCCTAGCTTCTCTCTTAATTCTCATCAGCAGGACTAGCGCTATCGCTCGCTTCTTACAACGGGACAGATACATGTTTGCTGCTGACCGAAAGGAGGAGGAACAGACTATGAAAGAGCTCCCGCTAAACGTTTTTAAAACTCCGCCTACGCCATAGCGCAGCACAAATCGCGTTGTATCTGAAGGGCAACGCTGAGCCCAGCGGCAAGCGCCGTGTATACCGCGTCCTGTGTGAAAGGCCCAATTACGCGGTCATTATGTGGGAAACACACCGCAATAGAATAAGAATAAGTTAAACGCTAACGTTATAGTTTGACCTCCTATTAACATTCGCGCTCTTCCACTGATAAACATGGTATTAGCTTTGTGGCTAATCTAATATACCAATGCATTAGCGGCTGTAAGTGATGTTACAGAATATTTAGAAGTGATAATGATAGGACCGTTAGCTAGAACTACACACAGTTTTTATATACAGGGTATGAACTAAATCTACAATCATTTCACATGACGAACGACAGACTCACCGTCAAAACAGTTGATTGCTTTCTTCTGTAGTGGACTTCTGGCGCTGTTGTTAACTCTGGAGCTGCAGAGCTCCCTCTGGTGGGCACACTATGCAACACTCATAACATGAATGAAGCATGAGACTCTGTTTCTCATGTTTCATCGGCCGTTATAAATGCCGATGCCGATTTAAATGCAATTAGCTTATATCGGCCGATAATATCGGCCGGCCGATATATCGGTCGGGCTCTAGTCTTTATCCTTCAGCATAGATTTTTAAGAGATTTCAACCATTTTGCACTGTCATATCCTCATCAAAAATATACCTGGAGTTGTTTTATTGTGTTAGTAATCCTTTGTCGAACTCTTCTGCAATCAGAACACTGACCCATACTCTAGCAAATTTCACAAGTAGATTTCAAATAATGTTTTCACCATGGCAGTCCTTAGAGCTCCTAAAGTAGTTTAACATCCTGAACAAAGCTTTTTAAGGAATCTTTCAGAACATATTTTCACGAAGAATAAGGATAAAACAGAATAAAATTGCAGTGCATTGTATTTTATTATTTACCTGGAAACAGCTTTATAGCTTTTGCTGTGAAATTGTAAACAATCCTTCGAAAAAAGTGCCAATGGCATGAAACCTGAATGGAACTCACAATTGAAAGTAAAATCCATCAGAAGGTTGTCCAGAAAAAAAATTGGACACACACAAAAAACCTGCTGTGTGAAATAGAGCAGTGAATACTTAGAAAAAAAATGCATTTCAAATATCTTTAAACATTTACCTCTCTCATTCAGTCATAATTAGGCTGCACGACTGAATTTTGAATTGGTAAACGACAAACTGATCACAGAACATGTTTGTAAAGCTTTAAATGTTAACTGTTAAAAAGCAATGTTATCAGCTTTTACGACTAAACATTTGCAAACAACATTGTACTGGAGAATCTGCACAAATGAAAGTCTTAGGGGCCGTTCACAAATCGCGCCTAAAAATGCGTGGAAAACGCTAGGCACACCGCTTTCTCCTTCTTTCCAAAGCGCTCGGCCAGAAGCGCCCCTGAGGTGTCTGCCTTTGCTAAGCAACCATGACGTGCTCTCTCCTTGAAGACACGGAAATTTCAGCAAAGGATAAATGGATTTGCAGCTCAAAAAATCGCTTGCAGTAGCTCTGCTACTAAATTTATTTCAAAATGGAAATCCATATACAACTATGATCAGCTGTTCCTTTCATCTTGACTGAGCTTTTAACGTTGTTACGGGAAAGGATGAAGCTGATTGGTTAGTTCTTGTCACATGACCCGCGGTGCGCTTGCGGCATTCTGAAAAGTTGAAATGTTTTTAACTCGATGCGGTGCGGTGTTGGAAATAACGAACTTGAGCGTGCAAAAGACGCAATATGTGAACGTCCCCTTAAACATTTCAGTAGTGCAGAGTTTACAGGTTACTCTTCTTTTTTGAAGGCGTAAAGTACTCCCACATCATGCTGAATGCTGCAGAGACGCTGTTCGGGAAGCACGTGACATAAAACGAGGCCAGCTATTGGCTATTCGCTACTTCTCCTGCTGTACTGGCCGAGTAAAACACTTTGGTCACCGCAGATTTGAAATATGCACGAAATGAGCCGCTTACGGCAAATAAAAGTTATTTAGCAACGAATCGATGACTAAATTAGTTGACAACTATTTTAATAATTGATTTTAATCGATTAAATCAATTCGTTGTTTCAGCTCTAATTAAAGTCATGCTTACATGACATGAAAAAAAATCTTAAATGTCTTTTTTCATCTTTAGTTGCACTTTTGTAGATGAGAGAAAGAACTGGCACCTTTAATCTGTCAGCTGGTCTTGTTTTTAATATCTGTCAATGGTTAAAGTCCATGATAATATTATAGGTGTGAACCACTAGTCTCACGTTTCAGTTATGATTATCATGTCATTTATTCAGTTCAATTTCATATCACAATGCACTGACGATGCACTGCATCCTCAATTTTAAATTTTACTTCAGATTTTTACAATTTTGTCAATATTTGTAATATGCAATTCATATGTGTACAATATTCTTCTATTACATCATATTGATATTTGTACTGGTATAAAATTGCACAGTTTAATGGGTAAATGATTTTATTAGAGGCAAAAATTCAACAAACACAAACACACACTTGAATCTATATGTGGAATATGTGGGAGATGTCTTATTCTACAGAGCGTCTTTCAAAGGCTTTTGGCTGATATATTTTTTATGAACCACCAGATGGCTCTGTTTTTGAGACACTCGAAGCTTTGACTCTTTTCCTGAAACAGCCAGAGGAAAGACTCAGTGCTTCACAAGGATTCATTTGCCCATTCCTACCCGCTGCATATTTCATTGTGCGTGACATGATTTACACACAGCATGTGTCTTCTCCAGGTAATGCTCAGGTTGTTCATAAAAGCCCGAAATGTGGCCAGATATCTGCTTTTATAGTAATAGCTTTTATTTTTAATTACTCGTGTCGAGCCTCCCTCTGCCATTAGGTATGTGCTATTTGAAGCAGTGCTGCACAGGATGAGTGTATGAAATTATGACACTGACCCAAAAATCATAAGGATCTGTCTGCTCTTTTATCGCTCTCACTGTACTTGATGTCATACACTGATCATTAGAAGTCAACCGATGTATAGGTTTTGTCGATTAATCGGCACCAATAGTTGATTGCTGGAACAATCGGTTTAACGGAAAAAATCCATGCCGATAGTTTTCCAGGTTGCGTCTGTTGCTGGAGTGGCTGAGAAGGGTCTTGTTTTAATTATAGGATTACTAACACATAATAAAACAAAACTCCAGGTATATTTTTGATGAGGATATGACAGTGCAAAATGGTTAAAATCTCTAAAAAGTCTATGTTGAATGATAAAGACCCATTGTTAATAATTTAATTGGAAAAAATGATAAAGACATAAAGATTAATCAATTAATCGTAAAAATAATCGACAGATTAATCCGTTATCAAAATAATCGTTAGTTGCAGCCCTACACTGAACAGAGCGAGAAACGTCAAACCCGGATTTAAATGCAGCAAACAGAAAATCCTGCTGCGCCACAGAGCGCCATTCACATAGGTTTCCATTAAATTACATTATATTCACCCCAAATCTTTGTTAATGTACATAATGAATTGTATATTGAGCATTTTCATCGAAACATGTGTCTTTCTGTGGCTCTAATAAAGTCTGTATGCTTCATTTATAAAGCTATAATATAGGACGCTATTTTGCGTTTGCTCCATTTTGAACTTCAAACTTATCTATGCCTCATTGTTCATTCTTGAAGTAAACTTGTGTCCATTTGGTGATTAAATAAACAGTTTTAGACCACTGCTTGAGTTGAACTCGACGCGTCCAGCATGTGTGTGATACCAGTGAGTTCTCCTAGGCTCAGTGGTAGAGCATTGTGTTAGCAGCGCAAAAGGTTGCAGGTTCAATTCCCAGGGAACACAAACTGATGAAAAAAAAAAGTATAGCCTGAATGCACTGTCAGTGGCTTTGGATAAAAGCGTCTGATAAATGTCAACTATTATTACTACTACTAGTATGATTCAGTACTGTTTTTTTTTTAATAAAGCACTATTTTAGTTTTTCTTCAGTATTCATTTTAAAAACTATCAGTTAATTAATCGGTCTCGGCCAGTGTGGTCCAACCTAGCTATCGATATCTGCAAAATCCCCTATCGTCGACGTCTACTGATCATTCTGTGCAGCGACAAAAGACATCAGAAAAGCATCCGTATGTTATAATTCGTTATAGTCTATTACTAAACCAATACCGTATTTTCCTCGTCTGCATCGCGATGCATCAAATAAATTATTATTTCGACAACCTAGTAAATATACCATTTGGTTTGTTATAAAATTAAGACAAAGCCATTTTCTCAGTCTGTTGGAGTGAGACAGAGGTGGATGCTGAGAAGGAGGAGGAGTTGGAGGAAAATGGTTGGCGATATCCCTCTTGAACATTCAACCCTATGCTGCGGGGAAGGTGAGAAAATCTGTTCAGTATGTTCTCGGAGGAATATTCCCAGCCAGAAGAAGGTGAAAAAACAATCACATTTTCACCAGATCTCATTTACATCCTTCTCGCACACACAAGTTGCATTCTGGGGAACCTTCACTGAACAACACCACCATCATCATAATTACTCTGGGAGAATTCACTTAGCTCCTGACAAAATAATTCACTCTGGCTGTGTCTACCACGGACTAAACTATAGATAAGAATAAAAAGACTCATTCTGAAGTAGAAAAATAGAGGCCTTCTGCTCCAAATGTGAAAATGGAGCTGAAAACATGCATGGGCCCATGCTTGTCACACCCATGTGATCAATGCATTCTTGTTAATTCTATGTATATTAGAGAAGTGCATGATAATTTTGCAGTCACACAAGCAGAGCCGTTTGCTTGTATGATGGGTATTATAATGAGGCACCTGTTCTGTATTATTAAGGAGTTAAATGAGATCACAAACTCTTTTCTCTCGTGAGACTGCAAGCTTGTTTGCAGGGCACAGATGAAAAAATGCTGAAGAATTAATCTTGTCTGTTTCTTGTTAGTGCAGATTCTTAGCAGGCTTAATGGTTAGACTGTGAATTTGGTCGAGGGGCTCTGCACTTACCCCCTGAGAAAAGTAGAAAGCAGCAATGCCCAGAGGCCAGAAGCAACAGAGCATAGAGAAGATAGCGAGGCCCAGGTGATCACGAGGAGGGATGGCAATGAAGTTGTCCTCACTCTCACTGTCGCTGGAGCAATCTGTCTATAAAGAGAAAGAAGATTCAGTAAGCATACTTTGATTTGTTCACAAGTGTTGTATTTATAGTCTGGATAATTACAGGATTGTTTTGGGTTTAATAGATGGCCAAAAACTATAAAAACAATATTTTCTCCTAAAGTAATACGGAGTCTGTAAGTTTTCTTAATGTTTTTGAAAGAAAATGGTCACCAAGGCTGCATTTATTTGTTAAAAAATACACCGTGAAATATTACAGGTTTAAATAATTGTTTTCTATTAAATATATTTATTCCTATGAAGACAAAGCTGAATTTTCAACAGCCACTACTACAGTCTTCAGTGTCAAATGATTCTTCAGTAATCATTCTGATATGCTAATATGCTGGAAAATAAACTTTTAAGAGTATTGTTATTATAAATGTTGCATGTCTAAATAAAAATGAAAGCAGTTGCATGTATAAATTACTTCTATTTTTTTCTGGAAATTGTGATTTTTTTTTTGATGAATACACATTTTTAAATAATATAATTTATTTGAAATAATAGATTTTTTTTTTTTTGTAAAAATGTAAAAGTAATTTACTTTGATCATTTTAATGCATCCTCGCTGAATAAAAATATATATTTCTTAAAAAATATATATTACTGAACCTAAACCTTTGAGTGCTAGTGTACTTAAAATTATGAAAAATAAAATGTATAATTCATGTAAAAAGTATATAAATTGTTTTTACATTGTGAAAACATCTGAAACCCTGTAGTAGTTTGCCGGCCCAGTTTTCATAAATTTTTTCCTTTCTATTTTTTTCTTTTTATTGGAATCAAATGTCAAAATTATTTTCTGTGATAATCAATGTTAAGATACACGTGTTGTTCACAGAGCTTGTATTGAATCTCTGTAGCATTTCCACAACTTTTTGTGAATTTTTCATTGTTTGTCAGTTTTTCCTTTGATACTAGTGATTCACTTGAGTAACTAAAAATATCGCAGCCTTGTGAAGAGTGTGCCGAGAGGAAAGCTGTTAGGAAAATATTTCTGTACTGATTCACAGCAATATGCTGCAATGTCTCTGGTGTTTTATCTGTAAAAATAATAGGCCTATTTCTCTATAAACTTACATGAGATGTTAGATTGGATTTCTCCATAAGGAGGGAGTTAAGTGGCTTGTGCACTTGGATATTGTCATGTTTTCTGCTGGTCTAGTACAGGGGTTTTCAAACTGTGGGTTGCGACCCACTTCTGGGTCACAGAATGGAACAAGGTGGGTCGCACAAAGTCACTTGGCTGCAGCTAAATTTGTGTTTCAATGACATACACACACTCACACAGTTCAGTCTAGCAGTGATGCGCGGGTCAATGTATTAATAATCCGCATCCGACCGACGTTTTCAATTAACCTGCCCGCAACTCGGACAGCAAAAAAAGAAAGCGAAAATATTGTACCTGACCCGCATTTTTTAAAAGCAGTAAATGCTCATCGTAGCGTCATTGGGCCATTGACCATAGATAGGAACTAGGCAAAAAAAAAACGAAAAAACAAACAACAAAAAGAAACTTAATTATTCTAATTTTGTCAAGAATGATAAAAAATCGTCAATAAGCTCATACTTTGTACTAAATTAGTCTAGTCTGGCTATGTCTATTTTGATGTTTCTGCAAGTTCAGCTGACAGTGAGGTTTGGGTTTGTTCCGATCAGAGCTTGTGAGCGGAGATAACATTTCTGAATATTCCTCTCCACTCACTCATTCCGTGGGGTTGCTCGCTCAACCCAGAATGGCCTGCTGGTTCGAAAATATGAAAGGAGACATTTAATTGTCATCCGAGAAGGGCTGTCGCACTCTTTTGTGTTTATTTGGTTATTAAAACTTCTTTTGATTGTCCGCCGATTCCCGCCTCCTTCCCGAAGGAGTCATCGAGGCGGTGGGCTGGAGTGGGTTCATCCGTCCCCGGCAACTCATTCCAGCCCAACGCCTCGAGCATCCTCAGAGGCAGACTCCTTCGCCCTGCTTGATGGCACAGCGGATTCACCCCAGGGGCATTGGATCTTCGGCAGCGCGTCCCTCCTTCCTCCTGGGCTTCGGCACCAGTGTAACACATTAAAAATTTCACAATCATGGGAAGGAGGAGGCGGGAACCGGGTACCCACTCGCCACAACGATATAGCCCACCAACATTAATAACGAACTGAAATATCCTTAGTGTGATTTTCAAAATTGCAATAAAGTCCGCGTGCGTTGTGTGTTTTGAAGCACTCACGAGTTGTAATAACAGTGAAGGTCTCAGAGCAATGCCATTAAAAGGTTCAATCGGTCCGCATTATTAAAGAAGAAAAAACTTGCTCACTTCAATACACTATATTCTGCATGAGATTGCATACACCAGAAAATTCAAATGTTACAAAAACGGTTTCAGGTAGGCCATAGTCATTCATTTCTATCGTCTGTTTGAACTCTGCACTTTTTTAGTTTGGGAAATGGTTTGTAAAAAAACATTTCACATGTAGGCTACAGGGTGAGCAGGGCACAAATGCAGGGTTAATTGTAATAATACAAGATGTAAACATTTCCACATAACAAAATGTATAAAAGTTTGCAATATTTCCTTGACGCATCATCTGTTTAGAGAAAAATTTACCAAAGTTCAGAAATCTTTTGAAGATATTGCTGAACATTTATTTAACCATTGAGAAAATAAATTTCTGCCTGAACTAAATGTCATCCAGTTTTTTGTTGTTGTTTAAAACGAGACACGTTTATTTTTTTAATTAATTTAATATTTTTTTTATTTTAACTGTTTCACAATTATTTTAATCTCCAAACTGTTTTAGATAGTTTTGCTTTGCTTCTTATGCTTTTCTTATGCTTATGCTTTTTTCATTCTCGCCGACACACACGGAAGGATCATGAATGCATTTTCTGCAACAAAACAGCAGCACAGATTACAGTTTACTGGAGTGAGCCTGTTTCACGTTTTCATGGACACGACATATTTTAACATCTGTAAACAAAAATTAAAACTTAAATATTAGTAGTGAAATTTTTAAAATAAAATGGAAAAATGGTTATTTTGCTCAAATACTTAATTTCTGTCATCAAACTTTTAAGTAAGATTAGGCTTAAAGTAATGTCAACCGGAATGTTTTTTTTTTTTTCTCAAATATTTTGGTGGGTTGTGAAATAGATTACACTTGCCTAGGTGGGTCGTGGAATGGAAAGGTTTGGGAACCACTGGTCTAGTACATCTAGTACAAATACTGTTTTGAGTTTGGGTTTTAGAAACCGAGGAAACTTACATTTCCTTGTCGTTCATGCTAAAGAAATCTGACAAATAGTTCATATACATGACATGCGGAGTCCCACAAGGCTCAATTCTTGCACCGCTCTTGTTAAGCTTGTATTTGCTCCCACAAAGTCAAAAAATGAGAAAGAACCAAATTGCCTATTACAGCTATACTGATGATACCCAGATTTGCCTAGCCTTATCGCCAAATGACTACAGCCCCATTGACTCCCTCTACCAATGTATTGATGAAATTAACAGTTGGATGTCCCAGAACTTCAGTTAAACAAGGAAAAAACTGAAGTCATTGCATTTGGAAACAAAGATGAATTTTCAAGGTGAATGCATACCTTGACTGTAGGGGTAAAAATCAAACAAAAAATCAAGTCAGGAATCTTGATGTGTGATTCTGGAGACAAACCTTAGTTTCAGTAGTCATGTCAAAGCAGTAACTAAATTGCATACTATCATCTATTAAACATTGCAAGAATTAGATGTTTTGTTTCCAGTCAAGACTTGGAGAAACTTTTGTTCATGCCTTTATTACCAGCAGGGTGGACTATTGTAATGGCCTCCTCACCGGCCTTCCCAAAAAGACCATTAGACAGCTGCAGCTCATCCAGAACGCTGCTGCCAGGATTCTGACTAGAACCAGAAAATCTGAGCATATCACACCAGTCCTCAGGTCCTTACACTGGCTTCCAGTTACATTTAGGATTGATTTTAAAGTTCTTTTACTCGTTTATAAATCACTCGATGACCTAGGACCGAAATACATTGCAGATACAATATGCTCACTGAATATAAACCTAAACCTAACCTAACTTTGGGCAAGTCGTGGCCTAATGGTTAGAGAGTCGGACTCCCAATCGAAAGGTTGTGAGTTCAAGTCCCGGGCCGGCAGGAATTGTGGGTGGGGGGAGTGCATGTACAGTTCTCTCTCCACCTTCAATACCACGACTTAGGTGCCATTGAGCAAGGCATTGAACCCCCAACTGCTCCCTGGGCGCCGCAGCATACATGGCTGCCCACTGCTCTGGGTGTGTGTTCACAGTGTGTGTTCACTGCTCTGTGTGTGTGCACTTCGGATGGGTTAAATGCAGAGCACAAATTCTGAGTATGGGTCACCATACTTGGCTGAATGTCACGTCACTTTCACTTTCACTTTCAGACCACTCAGATCAGTAGGATCGAGTCAGTTAGAAATACCAAGGGTTCACACAAAACAAGGGGAGGCCGCTATTAGTTATTATGCCGCCCGCAGTTGGAATCAGCTTCCAGAAGAGAACTGTTTAACTGTTTTAAATTAATTTTAAATCAATGTTTAAATCATTTTCAAAGTTTTTTAATTCCTTGTTTTACTTTTGTGTTTTTTTTTATGATTATTTTACTTTCTTTTATGTAAAGCAATTTGAATTACCATTGTGTATGAAATGTGATATATAAATAAACTTGTCTTGCCTGCCTATATAACAAGCTGTCAAACCTACACTTTTAATCATTGCTTATAGCCGAACACTTTGACATTACATAAGAGAATATAAATATTTCATTGGGCAGTTGTTATTCGGTCTGCTGTGTGCTGTGGACAAGCAGTTTAGTTCTTGAAACTGAAACAATGTGGGGGGGGGGGCATCCCCCTGGTTGAAAAAAATGGTAAAAAAGTATCCCCTTAGTAAAACCACCATCCCCCCTTACCATCTCCTTTTTATTAATAATGTGTATTATGTTAAACTTATCATGCAAGTTAAATGTTAAAATTATCTACTTAAGATAATTCACGAATAATGGTGACTGGCCAATCAGAACTCGGTTCTGTAACAAGCTGTGCACAAGCAGAAGCAAGTTTTCATCATTTTTCACGCAAAATGATTCAAGCGCAACTTTTGAATTTCTTTAAAATGAAAGACAACAGAAAATTAAAAATGTATAATTTCAAATTAATATTTCAAAACATTCCCGATGTTTGTCTTGAGAGTCCAAAAGAATTCACTGCATGATGAAGCCTGTAAAACAACCTTATAATTCAAGCACTTAAAGAAAAAATGCCCATGTATAAGTTTTTATGTTTTTATATTCATTGCAGTAATTCATCGTCTCATTCAGATGGACATTTCCCTGCATCCCAATGTGCATACTATCCAGCCTATCTGCCCTAAATAGTATTGAAAATTACTAATGTCACAGAATTTAGGATGGATAGTATGCACATTGGAATGCAGGTTTGTTTTTTACTACTGGCGGTTTTATTGTCATCATTATTTATTTAGGCCATGACTGGCCTAAACCAGCCAAGGTTTCAGCACAAAAGCACATTTTGCTAAATATTGTTTAATTATCAATGTTGACCAAAATTCCTCCATTTCAGACACAACAAGGGAAAAAAGCTTATAAGTAATAGTTTATTTAATAATGCAAATTTGTCATTAAATACCAACCTTTTTTAAAAAATTAGACAAATTTTGTAATTATTGTAAAATTTAGCTACAGAACCTACGTTCTCCAATCTTCTGTCACAAGATCCTTCAGAAATCATTCTGGTATGCTGATTTAGAGCTTAACAAACATTTATTATTATTATAAAAGTTGAAAATACTTGTGCTGCTTAATTTTGCAGAAATTGTGAAAGTTTTTTTTTTCAGGATTCTTTGATGAATCGAAGGTTCAGAATTTGAAATAGAAGTCATTAGGTGTGATTTAGGTGTTTAAATTGGGGTATTTAGTTTTAACTAGGCTATCTTACTATTCATGACAAATTATAGAAAGTTATGCCAGGTGAACATGGTGTGAGTTCTGAAGTCTATACACTTGATAGCCTTACAGAATTGTATGACCTGGTGAATCAAATGACAGTTGTATGAATTTATACACTTTTTTTTAAGGTTGTTCATCTGTATAAGCTTAAATTCAAACCGCCAGTGCCTGAATTTTTTTCAAGAAAATGTACTTTTTTTTTTTTTTTTTTTTTTTTCAGAATCCTGCATTGATTCAAATGCCTAATGCATTGAACTATCCAAAAAATTGAATAAAAACAGATAAGACAAAAACAATCTCATCATCTCTGCGTTTGGCTGAAAGGCATGAAATTTGTGCATTATGTTATTACTGATCTAAGCTGAATGTGAGTAATCTGCCAGCAGTGTCAAATGGTTAAGCCCCAGAGCCAGAGTCCCACAGCTTGGCCCCCGATAAGCCCACCTTCTTCCTCTCAGGTGCCTCTCCTGAAAGAGGGTGGGCAGGGGGTGATGGCAGATGTTGTCACTGCCTGCCAGTTTCCTGACAGGTAATGACAGATTAATGGATGGTTTTATCCTTTCAGGGTGGCAGGAGGCACAGGAAAGAAAGCGTGTAATTTATGTTACCAAAATGCCTCCCCCAGCATGAGCACGATTAACCCTGTCCTTCTCCCCCTTTCTGTCTTTTCTGCTCTTTTTGCGATCCATTGCTCAGCTAATAGAACTTCATCTCATTTTCAAGGTGATCGATGTCAACATTTTCAAACTTATTATGTGTGTGTCATGTGTAAGAGCTCTGGATGAGTGCTCTACTTTTGCACAGAGGAAATTGAATCGATATACATTTGTAATTAGCTGCTTAATCAAATCTATCCAAATTCCAGTTACTCTGTACAACACGTTTTCATGACAGTGTAATAGGAGTAAAATTGATTCATGTTAAACTGAAATTATAATCAAATGGCATGATTTCTGATTGGCCGGGTTGTTCGTTGAGGTCTAAATGCTAACGGTGCAGGAAAGGATTATTTTATTTTATATATTTATACACTACCATTCAAAAGTTTGTGCCTCGTAAGATTTTGTAAAAAAAAAAAAAAGTTGAAAGTCTCTATTTGAAAGGAACATTAATTTATTAAAACAACAACAACCAGTAAAACAATAATATTTTGAAATATTATTATATTTTTTAAATAACTGTAATTATTAAAAATTAATAATTAATAAATTAATTTATTAATTAATTTATTTCTGTGATGACAAAGCTGACTTTTCCTACAGCCCTTACTCCCGTTTTCACTTCAACACAACATTTGTGAAATATCTTTACTGTAACTTTTTTGATAAATTTAATGCATCCTTGCTGAAAGGTATTGATTTCTTTCTAAATAAAATCTTACTGCCCCCAAACATTTGAACAGTAGAGTGTTTCTAAAATTATTTTTTATTAAATTACACTAGAAAACCTCTAAATGCGTTATACCATTTACTATTATTTTTTTTTTCAAATTTGGCAATTTAGTTTATCTCTTTTTTTTTTTTTTGAGGCTGTCATGTTGGAGTGCTAAGCATAAAATTTTTTTAACAAGTTCAGAAGGTAACGGGTTTATATAATGAGCACATTTGATAAAGAACTGTAGTATTTGCCAAAGTTTGCAAGGCTAATAGCATCAGATTTTTTGTTAAATATGCATGAACAAATACGCATGAACAAAACTTTACATTCTGTTTTGTTTTCTGAATTCAGGCAGACCCCTTCTGTCCAAGCAGATGGTTCTTGGCCAGAATAAGGTGCAATGAGGACCAGACTTTTCCCTGTGAGACTAAATTGAAATTAGTTCAGGCCTGGTCTTTGCCCTTTCATAAAGCAAAATGCAACTTGTGCAGTTGTATTCAGAACTGCACAAACACAAAGATTTATGAATTCTTCCTTTGCCGCAGTCTCCCTTCACATCTGTCTGATTTCAAGCAGTCTGTAGAGAGAGCTGCACAAATGGAAATTGATGTTGAGGATGGAAAGTGAATGAGGCGATCTAAACAAAAACTGATGGAAAGCTTGGAGGTGGGGTGCATCCTGGAATAAAAGAGCTGTCCGGTGAAAAGCTCTCTGAGGCAATTATATCCCACAAAGGGTCAGGTAACTGCATCAGCGATGTCGTTGGGGGGTCATTGTCCTGGTAGGTGTCATAGCATCACTAAAAAAAAACAGCTGCATACATTTTTAATGGGGCTGCTCAGAGATTATAAGCAGTTGGCTCATGGGCAGGGCACAGAGTAGTTAAGTTGTGTCATGCCAGGTGCTGGCAACATTTCAGGAGCAGGTCATGAGGATATAATACGGGGGGGGGGGGGGGGGGGGGGGGTAATTGCCGACTAGCGCACACCAGACAAGTAAAAAAAGCTACCTTAATGAGTTGTTAATAAGCCCGGGCTGATTTATAGACCCCACCACACTTACATATGGCATGACCTGTGTTCAAGGACCAGGATGGGATTCTCAATCACTGAGAAAATAATCAGGCTGTCATGTGGGTTTGAAAAATGTAAAAAGAATAATAATTATATGCCACATATTTTTCTATTCCATATTTTCAAAAGCATTACTTTTCTGTCCTAGGATCTACTGATTTAACTGATGTTTGCTAGAAAATGCTTGTTGGTAGATCTTTCAAGAATCTTTTTTTTTTAAAGTTCAAGACTGTAGTAGTAATTTATAGGTACTTGGGCTCGATTTGATACAGAAGCCTGGGATAACCTTGTGTAATTGATATTTGCAACCTCCTATCTGAGATGCATTAGTACAATAATGCATTCTGCAATGTTTATTCTTGCTAATCTATCCATCAACAGTTAAGATAAATTTTTTTTTTTTGGAAAACAAAGCAAGCTAATTTATCTTCAGTCTGTGTAAATAGCCTTTGATCACCTGGGAACTCAGCGTAGCAGTAATGAGATTAAGAATGGGTTAGTGTTGACAGAGTTCTGTGCGTCTTAATAATTTAAAGACTAATTAATTGCCTGGTGCCAGAGCTTTTCATTTAGACTACAAAGGAGCATAAGAGAAAAACCATTAGTTGTGCAATGTAATGGTTACGCTTGGCTCTGATGCTGGGGAAACACAAGTACAACCAGATTTTAATAATTAAAAAAAAATTAAAAAAATAACAAAGATTATTTTTTTTTTTTTATGACGCCCAGTTCAGTAATCACAAACTTATATTGGCATTATAATGTTTCCAAAATTATTTTTGCAAATACATTTTCACCTGAAGGTTGCTTTATCGTATGTATTTTAGGAGCTTTATATAAAACCACATAAGCAGCTGATGTTTTGAGATGGCCCTGAAATTCATCTCGAGACTAGCATTTGGCATGCTGGAAACTGCAAGTGCATCAAATCTTCAGCAGAATATGATTAGAGGTTGAAGAACATAAAATTTGCCTTTCTTTCTGTCATAAAGTACATATTTGTGTGGCCACATTTCAACTGTGAGAGTTTGTTTGCAGGCGGAAAGAGAGAAATTAAGACAAATTGACAGTAGCTATATAGCTGTATACAGAATCTACCCAATGCAGCCTTTTCTGCTTTTTCACAGTCAGTCATCATAGCAAAATATTTTTATGGCAAGTAAATTAAATTAAAACATCTCCACAACTGTGACAGAAATGTGTCCCTATGGTTCTTGGTGGTAAACAGCTCTTGGAAGAGAAAAGATTCTGTTATTTTTTTCTACAAGGGATCGAATTTGAGATAAACTTTTTTTTTTCTCCAGCTGTTAGATCATGAGACAATTGGCTATAGGTCATCTACAACTGATCATACTGAAAACATACACTTATTTTACCATATGCATTATTACTTCCTGGTTTTAGATAAGCCAGCTCAGTCATTTCCAGTCAACTGTCAAAAATCCAGTGTGCTATAAAAGAAGCGCCCTTTGCTCATGTTCTCTACATAATACATTCACAATTTGAAGAAATGTTTTGTTTGTCTATTAGGACCAAACGTCCACATATACAGTTTCAGGAATGACAAACGAGATAAGCGAGTTAATCCGCTAAATTGTGCCATGAGTCATTGCTATGATTGACAGTGATGACTGTAGCAACAGACGGAGCAAAACATCTGACGAACCGATGTCAAAAACAGAGCTGTGCATTAAATTATTCAGACTAAATTCAGAGTAACAAAACTACACCAGTTTTAAATTTAGTTTTAAATTAAATAAACAAATATTTCAAAATTGATGAGTTGATGACGTGACGCACTGAAAGTTCTAATCACACCGGTGTGATCGTATGCTTCAGGGACCAGCCAAGACTGATCACACCGGTGTGACCGTACGCTTCAGGGACCAGCCAAGACTGATCACACCGGTGTGACCGTACGCTTCAGGGACGAGTCAAGACTGATCACACCGGTGTGACCGTACGCTTCAGGGACCAGCCAAGACTGATCACACCGGTGTGACCGTACGCTTCAGGGACGAGTCAAGACTGATCACACCGGAGTGACCGTACGCTTCAGGGACCAGCCAAGACTGATCACACCGGTGTGACCGTATGCTTCAGGGACCAGCCAAGACTGATCACACCGGTGTGACCGTACTCTTCAGGGACCAGCCAAGACTGATCACACCGGTGTGACCGTACGCTTCAGGGACCAGCCAAGACTGATCACACCGGTGTGACCGTACGCTTCAGGGACCAGCCAAGACTGATCACACCGGTGTGATCGTACGCTTCAGGGACCAGCCAAGACTGATCACACCAGTGTGACCGTACGCTTCAGGGACAAGCCAAGACTGATCACACCAGTGTGACCGTACGCTTCAGGGACCAGCCAAGACTGATCACACCTGTGTGACCGTACGCTTCAGGGACCAGCCAAGACTGATTACACCGGTGTGACCATACGCTTCAGGGACGAGTCAAGACTGATCACACCGGTGTGAACGTACGCTTCAGGGACCAGCCAAGACTGATCACACCGGTGTGACCGTACGCTTCAGGGACCAGCCAAGACTGATCACACCGGTGTGACCGTACGCTTCAGGGACCAGCCAATACTGATCACACCGGTGTGACCGTATGCTTCAGGGACGAGTCAAGACTGATCACACAACGGTGTGACCATACGCTTCAGGGACCAGCCAAGACTGATCACACCGGTGTGATCGTACGCTTAAGGGACCAGCCAAGACTGATCACACCAGTGTGACCGTATGCTTCAGGGACCAGCCAAGACTGATCACACCAGTGTGACCGTACACTTCAGGGACCAGCCAAGACTGATCACACCGGTGTGACCGTACGCTTCAGGGACCAGCCAAGACTGATCACACCGGTGTGACCATACGCGTCAAAGGGTTAAGATGTTGTTTACGAGATGGCATCACTAGCTAGCTAAAGTTAACCTAAAAAGTTACGATAGTGTTTCGTTGTCAGTATTTAAATGTACAATTATTTTGTTTCTCAGTTTCTGACAAGAACTAGCCAGGAGTGGTTTCTGTGAGGGTCTCACTATAGAAGTCTTCAGCTTTTAAGAATAGCGTAGTGGGTGGAGTTAATGGGCAAACGGCAATCTCATTGGCTGGCTCTCACCTATTATCGTCCCTGTTTTGATTTCAGCAAATCAGTTCGAGTGACCGCACAAAACCTGATTAATATTCATGAATTCAGCAGCTCATTAATCCTTAGTAATCCTTAAAGGGTGTGTTTTATAGTTCTAATTATTAGAATTTGTTTCATTATCTAACTTTTGTTAGTTTTTTCCCAATTTTGGGAAAATGTTCAGTTAAAATTACTAATTTGCATTCAAACGTGGTTATCAAGTTTACTTCTAATTGCTAAAGTTCTATTATTAAATAACACTTGATTATTATAAAGCTTGACTGACTGATGTTAATAGTTTACTTTCAGATATTTAAAAAATAATTTTACAAATTTTTATTATATATATCAGTCTGGCGAGTAAACTAAAATATTTACTAGCTAATGGTGATTCAATTGCCAAGGTGTCCATAGAGGGTTGACTGCGTTCCCAAACAGCAGGCATCCACCTCTAAAAGCAATGACCACATTTATTGTATGTCTGCTTTCTCTGAAGAGCAAGTAATTTATTACATATGAAAATTATTATACGTATTCAGTCACTTCTCTTAGTTTTCTTAGAGATATTTAGTGCCAGTTTATCAGGAAGTGATGTTTTTGTTCTCTTTGACTTGTTCGATGGGTGCTTTATTCGCAAATGTTTTTAATGCGATAATCCAGTTTAGCGCATAAGTTAAATTCGCATCTTTAGGTGGAAACATAGCTACTGTGCTGTGTGACTCAACACTCAATACTCTGTTCTATGAATATTTGTTCCATTCAGTGGATAACGGCCCATGCAGACACTCCACTCATGTAACGCTCATGTTCACCAGAAATGTAAAGTCTATGTACTGGGTAACGCTTGTAAAGTGTGAGGTGAGGTGAACTAAATTGGCTTTACAAGCATTAAACTGGGGTTTAAGGAGATAAAATCCTGATTTCATAACATCCTGTTACTTCTAAACTAAAACATTAGGACCATTATTGGCTCTTTTCCACCAGAGGAGATCTAAACAAGATCTCATCCAAACAAGATCTGTTGTCAATCCTCCCCTCTAATGAGAAGCTCCGACACGTGTGTGTGCACTTTCAAGGGTGAGGACAACTAAGGCACAGTTCGCACTTTCCTGTTACATGCAAGATATATTTCACAACACTCAGTATAAAGAACAAGAATGGGAACAACAGAGGTGTCTCTAGAGGCAAACTCCCAAGTTCACTTTATCATTGCCACAGAGGAAGAACAGTGGGATCTTAAAGCTATAGAATACAAATGAAGAAACACAAGCCTCAGTGTCACAGGCATGTTCCTACTGCACTGTAGAATTGTCTCTCAAAGAATGCTCATGAATATCCTATTATGAGATGTAAAGACACTGTGTGAACCTGATTCATTAATCATTAGCCATTCAGATGAATCGTTTTGATCTCACATTAGCTCACTGTACTGACTTTGTATTTGACATAACCCCAGATGGAATCTGGAGACTTGTTTTTTTTTCACATTCACATCTGTGCTGATTTTTGGGAAAATCTGTATAATTTTGCAGAAAAAATTGTGATAATTATTTGTGTTGGTCTATGCTGGATATTTAAATGCACATGCTCATTTATTCTATTTTTACATTTATACAAACCCGATTCCAAAAAAGTTCTGTTCCAAAAGTTTCTGTTCCAAAAGTTCCAAACTGTACAAATTGTGAGTAAAAAAGGAATGGAATAATTTACAAACCTCATGAACTTATATTTTATTCACAATAGAATATAGATAACATATCAAATGTTGAAAGTGAGACATTTTGAAATATCATGCCAAATTTTGGCTCATTTTGGATTTCGTGAGATCTACACATTCCAAAAACATTGGGACAGGTAGCAATAAGAGGCCGGAAAAGTTAAATTTACATATAAAGAACAGCTGGAGGACCAATTTGCAACTTATTAGGTCAATTGGCAACATGATTGGGTATAAAAAGAGCCTCTCAGAGTGGCAGTGTCTCTCAGAAGTCAAGATGGGCAGAGGATCACCAATTTCCCCAATGCTGTGGGGAAAAATAGTGGAGCAATTTCAGAAAGGAGTTTCTCAGAGAAAAATTGCAAAGAGTTTGAAGTTATCATCATCTACAGTGCATAATATCATCCAAAGTTTCAGAGAATCTGGAACAATCTCTGTGCGTAGGGGTCAAGGCCGGAAAACCATACTGGATGCCTGTGATCTTCGGGCCCTTAGACGGCACTGCATCACATACAGGAATGCTACTGTAATAGAAATCACAACATGGGCTCAGGAATACTTCTAGAAAACATTGTCGGTAAACACAATCCACCGTCCATTCACTATTGCCGGCTAAAACTCTATAGGTAAAAAAAGAAGCCATATCTAAACATGATCCAGAAGCACAGGTGTTTTCTTTTGGGCCAAGGCTCATTTAAAATGGACTGTGGAAAAGTGAAAAACTGTTCTGTGGTCAGACGAATTAAAATTTGAAGTTCTTTTTGGAAAACTGGTATGCCATGTCATCCGGACTAAAGAGGACAAGGACAACCCAAGTTGTTATCAGCGCTCAGTTCAGAAGCCTGCCTCTCTGATGGTATGGGGTTGCATGAGTGCATGTGGCATGGGCAGCTTACACATCTGTAAAGGCACCATCAATGCTGAAAGGTATATCCAAGTTCTAGAACAACATATGCTCCCATCTAGGGCTGGGACAACGCGTCGAGGTCATCGATGACGTCGACGCAAAATATGCGCATCGATTCGTCGACCATCGATTCGTTTTTATTTCTCTAAAAAACGTTTGCAAAACGTTTACCTTTATGTGCGCTGAATATACGCGATGGTCGGATCAACATTCTGTCCAACGTTATATAACCAATCCAGGGGTTTTTCTGCATTGATTTTTTTTTTTTTGGCGGCTGTCAAAGCCTTATTTGATCGGTGAGTGACAGTGACAGGGCGCGTACGAGAGAGAGCCCCGGCTGCGCGCGCACTCACAGTCTTGAAACAACACGAGCGCTTCTTGCTCTCTCTCTCGTGCATATTAATCAAAATCATTAAACACGAAAGAAAAAGGGTGAAACACCAAAGTTTCACGCGCAGTTTCACTCAGTCTTCAAACTACACAAGCGCTCTCGCCCCCCCCCCCCCCCCCTCGTGAATATTAACCAAAATCACAGACATGGGGACTTGTGACTTGGACTCGAGTCGACTCGAGTCGCTATTTTTAGGACTTGTGACTTGACTTGACAAAAAATAAAATACTTGAGACTTGACTCGGACTTGGAAGTTAAAGACTCGGGACTTGACTTGACTTGAGACAGGATGACTTGAATGACTTGAGTGTTAATCACATCATGTTTTCAGTTTGAATATAAAATATATAAATTATTTTTAAAAATAAATTTGATTACTCAGCTGGAGTGCAGGCTGAGAATCGCGTTGTCATGACTGGATCAGGACACTATCATCAGTCAAGCCCTCTCTACCTTACGCACACCATGTCCACTTAGATCAGATATCACATCACATCAACATCTCAGCTTGAGGGGTACCGAGGGTCATCGCTTTTGTCGTCAATAATTCGCGCCTAAAAACGCGTGGAAATCGCTAGGCGCGCCGCTTTCTCCTTGTTTCCAAAGCGCTCGGGCAGTTGCGCCCCTGAGGCGTCTGCCGTTGCTAAGCAACCATGACGCGCTCTCTCCATGACGAGCAAAGGATAAATGGATTTGCAGCTCTAAAAATCGCTTGCAGTAGCTCTGCTACTAAATTTATTTAAAAATGGCAATCCATATACAGCTATGATTAACTGTTCCTTCATCTTGGCTGAGCTTTCAACGTTGTTACGGGAAAGGATGAAGCTGCTTGATTGGTTCTTGTCACATGACCAGCGGTGCCCTCGCGGCTCTCTGAAAAGTTGAGATGTTTTTAACTCGATGCGATGCGGACGCGATTGGAAAAAACGAGCGTGTCGCACCGCGTGTGCATCGCGACCGCGTTGCTTCCATTATGAGCGCGCATACCGGTGGCGCATAAATGGTGGGATAGGCCACATCGTGCTCGGCTTGCAGACAAGACTCTCTCGAACAGGGGCGGACTGGCCATCTGGAGCACCGGGACTTTTCCCGGTGGGCCGCTAGCCAATGTGGGCCGGCCCACCCGGTACACAAATATATATATATTTTTTATTTATTTTTTTTTTAATTGACGGAAATCATAATATTACATCTCTTTTCTACGCAAATGGATGAGTGAGTCGATCGCGCAGCCAACAAGCGCGTTTTCGTCTAATTTAGAGAGAGACAGATTCATCTGGTACAGCGAATTTCTCTGAGCAGCAGGCCACTGTATACGTTCACTTAAAACATAACCGACTGTGTTTACGAGAATACTTGCAGAGACAATTATTTTGAAATAATTGTGTGTGTATTTATTCATTCAGAAGTTAGGATACCCAAAAGATGAATTAATTCTTTGTACGCGCATTGTCTGAAATGCTGCTCACAGCACGTGCTTTGAACGAGTGCGCGCAAGCTTCGAACGCGCGCAAATTGTTTAAAAAAGTTGAATCAGCAAGATTTAGAAACAAGTGAAAACGATCAACTACGATACATTTCACCCCTCCAAGCGAGTGAACAACGCGAATTTTAAATCACTATTCACGATAGCCCATCGGGAAGAGCAGTGATACATTTTGGAGCCCGACTGCAAAACACAATAGCCCCTGGACGTCGGGCTAGCGATTTTGCGAGCCCTGCACCTCAGATCTATCCAGTTTGTGAACCACTGGTTTCCACAATGTTTTCGTTAAACAAAATAAATGATTATTTTAAAAGATTTACTCAAGAGAATAATCTGTTCACGAATCGGATCATGAACTTATATTACCGCATATTCATGCATCTGTTATATGCAGTGTTGGGAAGGTTACTTTGGAAATGTAATAGGTTACAGATTACAAGTTACCCTATTTAAAATGTAATAGTAGTGTAACTTTTTCAATTACTTTATTAAAGTAATGTAACTAATTACTTTTGATTACTTTTTGATTACTTTTCAAAATCTCCAATAAATGTTTATTTGCAACTGTTAATCATCTTCAAACATTTACACCATTCAGGTTTAACCTTACAGCAGTGCTCAATACTGTCAGACTTTTACAATCCTTCATCACTTGAATTAAGATGATCAAATTTGAACACATGTCTGCATGTCTGCTTCATTAATTTCCACATGGGGCGGACTGGGATAAAATTTCAGACCGGGAAATCTCAAACTCATACAAACAAATTCATGGACAACACTATTTTTTGTATGGACCTGATATAAAAAAAGATTTAAATCTTTAGTTTGGGGACATGCAAAATAATTAAAAGTTCTCTCCTGAACTTCACCTTCACTTCATTTCTTTTTTCTTTTCAGTCTCTTTATTTTGCCCTGTTATCCATCTACCTCATGACTTTAACACTCAAGATTTAACAAAACTATACTTTCTAAATTGCCTACATGTCAAATTGAGTGCATCACTACAATATAAAATCCTAATACTGAACATGAGTCATGTTTTTCCCTCACAAAAATTAACTGCTTTTATTACGTAAAAGTACAGTAACCATGTTTTTTTTAAGTATTATTATTGCAAATGGATTACCATTTGTATTTATTTTTAAATAAATAAATATGTAAATTTGTGGCATGGTTTAACAACAGTAACCTTTGTCTCTGAATTTATAGCAAATATTAAAACTTTGCATATGCTTTGATGCAAGTGTACTTTTGATATATTTGTCCAATGTGGCATATTCCGTCCGTTTTTATGACTGGATTCTACTAACCAGACTATGTTTCTGCATCGCGGAAATTATAGGGCCGTACGTCTCAGAATAGTCAGTTCAATTTGGGAAAGAAATCAATTACATCTGTATGTGGATGTGTGTAAATATTCAAATGTAATCCCCACTGTAATCTTTAAAATTTTCAGAAGTAACTGTAATTTAATTACTCATTTTTCTCAGTAACTGTAACTGATTACAGTTACATTTATTTTGTAATTAAATTACGTAATTAAGTTACATGTAACTAGTTACTCCCCAACACTGGTTAATTGAATGCAAAGTGTGAGTTCTAGGAGAATGTTTGTCTCGTGATGAACATGTATCGCTCACTAGGAGTCACTAAATGAACAGTTGCAGCACGCAGGTTATCTTTTTTTTTTTTTTTTTCAATGGAGGATCAGTTGCCCTATTGATTAAAATCCACAAACAGTATACTTAAATATCAAATAAATAAATTACATCAAAACAGGGGCGTTTGCGTTTTGATGTGGTGGGCTGCTGTGGGTCAGAAAGTCCAGGGCCACTTTTTGGTCCCAGTCCGCCCCTGCTCTCGAATCTTATATTTTGCAAGTGCAATACCTTGTAATAGAGGTAATGACTTACGGATATACTCTGAGAGAGAGATTGTGTGTGTGTGTGTGTGTGTGTGTGTGTGTGTGTGTGTGTGTGTGTGTGTGTGTGTGAGAGAGAGAGAGAGAGAGAGAAACACACTCGTGCTTTACCTGATGAAGGAAACCCAAACTGAGTCTGACTCCAATCACAACCCCAACATTCAGAAACTAATTGACAAAAATCTGAAGTATAATTAAGATGAAAAATGAAAAAATGAATTTGAGCTCCAAACCAAACTCCAGTGTTATTCGGCCCTAAACAGAACCACAAAACTGGCAAATTACTTATCACTAAAGCCATTAAAAGAAAGACAAATCCTTTCAAAATACAGACTCAGTGATCATGATTTGGAAATAGAGATTGGTAGACATAAAAGATCCTGGCTACCGAGAGAAGCGAGACTGTGCAAACACTGTGAGCTGAATCAAACAGAGGATGAGAAACACTTCATTCTTGTCTGTCCCAAATACAGCACTACAAGAGAAACATTCTTCTCACAGTTTGAAGCTTTGAATCGTTCATTCTTGTCTCTAAATGACTCAGAGAAACTACTCTATATACTTGGAGAGAATGAGATGGCAGTCACAATAGCTGCTAAATATTTATACACCATACACACCATACGAAAGGGATAATTTATTGTATTCAACTGTTTTATTTTATATTCTTAATTGTATATAATTACTATTATTAATATTAGAAATATTATCTGCTGCTGCTATTTTGATTGTATTGTATTTTATTGTAATCATATTTTATATTTTATTCTGTATCTAAATGCTTTGGCAATACTGTAACTCAAATGTCATGCCAATAAAGCAACTTGAACTTGAACTGAAGAGAGAGAGAGAGAGAGAGAGAGAGAGAGAGAGAGAGAGAGAGGAGAAATGTAAGAAAGTTTAATGTTGTATGTAAACTGTGTTTGAGGGGAAGTCGTGGCCTAATGGTTAGAGAGTCGGACTTGCAATCGAAGGGTTGTGAGTTCGAGTCTCGGGCTGGCAGGAATTGTGGGTGGGGGGAGTGCATGTACAGTGCTCTCTCCCTCAATACCACGACTGAGGAGCCCTTGAGCAAGGCATCGAACCCCCAACTACTCCCCGGGCGCCGCAGCATAAATGGCTGCCACTGCTTCCGGGTGTGTGTTCACAGTGTGTGTGTGAGTTCACTGCTCTGTGTGTGTGCACTTTGGATGGGTTAAATGCAGAGCACAAATTCTGAGTATGGGTCACCATACTTGGCTGAATGTCATGTCAGTCGTGTTACAGAGAGAGAGAGAAAGAGAGAGAGGTGTTCAGAGAGGAGTCTGTTGGATGTTTAGCTGTTATTTGTTTTATGGACTCAATGTTGAAAATGTAAAACATTTCAAACACTGTTGGCAGAAGTGAAAAATAAATAATTTTATGAAGTTACAATTTTGAGTATGAGTTTGAATTTGAACATGAGTATTTACAATGCAAATCCAAATTATTTTATTTACTGACAGTTACTTATATCTTGTCTTTTAACTTTATTAAGATCAGATTCTGCAGGTAAAATTACAATAATAAGGTGACTTGACTTGGACTTGACTTGACTTACTACAGGACTTGACTTGACTTGACTTGACATAACTTGTGACTTGACTTGACTTGACTTGCCCAAGAAAAAAATACTTGGGACTTACTTGAGACTTGAAGGTTAAGACTTGAGACTTACTTGAGACTTGCACATGTGTGACTTGGTCCCATCTCTGCAAAATCATTAGACAAGATAGAAAACGGGCGGAACGCCAAAGTTTCACATGGAGCATTCGGAGATTTTTTTTTCTCCATGACAGGCTGCTGGCTCCCACTGTTAAATTTTTTTTTTTGGAAAAGCACTCTCTGTATTAGCTTAAAGCCCTCAAGTTTACATTGGTTACTGTATTCTTTCAATTGCTCTAAACAAGTATTTTGGGTGACCTTTTTTATTGAATTTGTTGAAGTTGTTGTTATTTTCATCTGAAAGAAGAACTTTTTTCAGTAAGCTAGGCCCTATGTGTTCAGTAAGCTTGTTTCAGTAAGCTATGTGTTTTCAAGGCTTCAAGGTTTTATTGAATGCTATCTCTATACAAGTGCAAAGTAATGCATTCTTAGTCAGTCTTTTATTTTGTAATTTTAAGAGCAATAAACATATATTGCAATGTTAAGGAATTCATGTTTTTTTCATTCAGATATGTAAATCAACATGTATAAATTGTTAGTAGTCAATTAATGGGGAGATAATCGAAATCTAATCGGTCTGAAAAATTAATCGTTAGATTAATCGATGCATCGAAAAAATAATCGCTAGATTAATCGTTTAAAAAATAATCGTTTATCCCAGCCCTACTCCCATCTAGACATCGTCTCTTTCAGGGAAGACCTTGCATTTTCCAACATGACAATTCCAGACCAGATACTGCATCAATTACAACATCATGGCTGCATAGAAAAAGGATCTGGGTACTGAAATGGCCACCCTGCAGTCCAGATCTTTCACCCATAGAAAACATTTGGCGCATCATAAAGAGGAAGATGCGACAAAGAAGACCTAAGACAGCTGAGCAACTAGAAGCCTGTATTAGACAAGGATGGGACAACATTCCTATTCCTAAACTTGAGCAACTTGTCTCCTCAGTCCCCAGACATTTGCAGATTGTTATAAAAAGAAGAGGGGATGCCACACAGTGGTAAACATGGCCTTGTCTCAACTTTTTTGAGATGTTTTGATGCCATGTAATTTAAAATCAACTTATTTTTCCCTTAAAATTATACATTTTCTCAGTTTAAACATTTGATATGTCATCTATGTTGTATTCTGAATAAAATATTAAAATTTGAAACTTCCACATCATTGCATTCTGTTTTTATTCACAATTTGTACAGTGTCCCAACTTTTTTGGAATCAGGTTTGTACCTTAAAAACATTAATAATTTAATTATGGGCAGAATTTTAATGTTGGTGCATCCCTAGCTACCTTTAAATTGCCTACTATGCCACATGCTGTGATCAATGGAAAGCTGTGATGAGAAATGCCACTCATCATGTTTTAATTTTATAGATTATAAATGTTAAATAAAATGATATATATATATATATATATATATAGTTTTTTTATTACTTTTATTGTTCAATTTGGTTCTGATTACATTATATGCTTACATTTAAAAAAATTTAAAATTCATTTCTATATTTTGTAATGTGTAGTGTAAACCACAGCACTTATCATGAAGATATACCACACCGTATGGCCAGAGGTCCCAATCCCCACATGCAGAGAATGTCTTTAATATCATCAGACAACCACAGCGAGCACCGGAGCTGCTCAGCATGGAACTATATCCATTGTGAGACTCCAAAAGGCCCAGAATCCTGCACATGACCTGAATAGATATTACTGTCGCTGAGCTTCAAGGGTGACGGTCCCTCATTACATCCCATCAGCAGCACTGAACATTGCCCAACCCTTCTCATTAGCTCCTGCCTATCTGCTGAGAAATTAAAGTGGTAGTTGTCACACATCATCCAATAGAGCCAGCAGATGTTCCAAGAGCATAAAGTGATGTTTAACAGCAATTTCAAACCCCAAATAGAAAATTAAATCTTTAAAGAACAGGCTTTTGAAATGTGAAGCCTTTCTTATATTGTAAAGTAGGCTATAACTAGAAGCTGGTGTTCCCTGGGAGAATTGAGCTGCGACGCTTTAAGGCCACCTGTCAAGGACCTTATGAATTAATCCAGCCGTACAAAACAACATAAGTTCGGCTACACATCTTCAAAGAAACCTTACCTCGTATTCCACGTATTCCTCTTCCTCTACCTCGTAAGACACTGTCTGGATTTTCACCTCGTTTTCATCCAGCAGTTTAGCCTGTGGGTCCTCCGTACTGGGGGTCTCTACCTCTACGTCCTTTTTCTCCATGAAGGTGGTCTCACAGCACTCGTTTTTATAATCCTTGCCCTTGCCACTCACATCGTCCTTGTATAGGATGAAGTTAGGCTTGTAAAAGGCCTCCACCGCCAAGTGAAGCGAGGTGGCATCCAGTAGCTGGCCTCTAGCATTGTCGTTTCCTCCCGTAACTGCAACTCCGCCACCACCACCTCCTCCACTTCCACCAGTCACAAAGTAGTTTATAATGTTCTCCTGATACTGGTTGCTGTGGAAGTCTCCCCCATAGCCATAGTCAACCATCACCATATGCTTGCTGTCCTTATCCAGAAGAGGGTTCTGAAGCTCACTTAGGCTCTCCATTGTAGAAGAGCAGAGCACCGGGACTTTGTGTTTAACAGCCGGATGCAGAATGAAGGGAAGGAGCGATGACCTTGGCTGAACTGATGTGACAGGTGCTAATGTGTTCAATAGGACGTGAGCTGTAGGAGGAATGAGAGGAGAGTGAAGTGAGGAAAAGAAATGAAGTATTGGACTATTGAGCATATGCAGAGGAAAGTTTAATAAGACCGAACTGCCAGAATAGAGAGGTGCAGGGCAGCAGGAAGGCAGCCAAGCAGTTAACACAATGATGTAGATGCACAAAGAGTGGCTTAAGCTACAGTTGATCTGTGAAGACTCTTATTAGGGACTGTGACATAAATAATGCAGATTGTGGGGCTCTGCATAAGAGTAGTGAGTGACTGTACATCTCATTCTAAGAGAGAGTTTTTTCTCTCTCTGGTTTTCTGCTGTTTCATGCACATTCAAAAACCATTATGTCCCATTCCTCTCAAAATGTGGTAATCAAGCAGATTTCAATTAACTTCATTCTGCTGCCCCATGACACTCACTGATAACCCTGCTGCATGGACATGCCTGAGAGTTCATATGCCATGAAGGTAAAGTAAACATATTTGTTACAAAGGCAAACCCAAACGTGGCCAGTGGCAGTGACCCATTTTAAATGCCTAACTGGCTATCCAGAATTTTGACTTTTGTCTTTATGTCAGTTTTATTTTATGATATTTTGTGTCTGACATTTTTATTTTACAATAATAGACTTGCATGAAAAAGTAATAATGATACGTCAATCTTGTGAATGACTGGACAGAAAACACTGAGGCAACAGTGAAATCAGAAATCTTTGTGTAGATTTCTCTATTTAAAAGTAATAAACAGATTATTTCACAGACATGTCTCAGAAAACTAGCATTGTCAATTTTCATAATCCTTTAGTATAGTTAATATTATATATATATAACATACTGTAATTATGTATGCCAGTTATTAGAAATATAACAAAGTCCACTATGAAAGAATTTTTATACCAGACACTTATGTAGCACTGAGATTTTAGCAGAAATATGTAGGCAGTTGGTGTGCATAGTCTATTATCAATTTACATTTAAGCATATGGCAGAAGATTTTATCTAAAATGACTTCCACTGCATTGAATCTATAAAAGAATTTACCATGCATTCCCTGGGAATCAAACCCATAGTGCCATTCTGTCTGAGCTACACCAATGTACTTTTTTTTTTTCTTTTACTTTAGTGCAGGTTTTGTCATGACATGCAGAGTGTCAGCTGTGGTGCATTCTAGCTTCCTAAGACTGTACAGTATTCATGTTGAGACAGTGTTTCTACCATCTGCTCACATGATTACAAAACGCAGTTGAGCTGAAATGGACTGATGAATCAATACATTTTTAGCAATTACAATTAATTAATCATCAATTAATCATAATTTTTTTTTTTTACAGAAATCTTGTCTGTGTATCTTTCAAAGAGTTTGTCACTAAACATTTGATTAGTTTTTCCACATTGCATTAGTCTGGCTTTGTAAACATGACTTAGTTTCCTGGTGGACTGATTAAAAAAAAAAACACTTGTGTGCCCTTAGCGGTGTAAAGTCAGCCAATCACATAAGCTCTTGCCAGATTGAGAAACTGCTTTCCAGTTTTGTGTGCAGTGTATATCAGACGGTCAGTGGGTGGGCTGTAGATGTGCTGTCTGAGCTTCAGACTAATATATATCAGTATCTTTAATGTGTGACTGATGTGAAGTTAAATAGTCTCGCAGGTTTATGATGCTCTTGAACTGAACACCATCAGTTGTACTCAGATGTAAATCCTGTCATAACTCTCTTGTGATGGAGAAAACGGCACATGGCTGCAGTGGTTGGCGTGCCCTCTCTTACCTTCTCCTCATTAATCTGTGATTAAAATAGCAACACAATCAGCTAGAAAGCAGATTATTTCAGAGATTTTGATTTGATTGTGCCAATGCCTCTGCGCATTGTAAAATGTTTGATCATGCGTCAAGGAATGCTGACTTCATGCTTCACCCAGATTGTTTGAGATCCCCCAATTCTCAATACTCATTTCAACAAAGTCAGCATCTACTGAGCACAGTCTCCCAGTGCAATAATACTACACCATCAGAGCTAACTAATGAAAAGAGGACTCCAGAAATAGACTCTAAATCTAGTCTCTAGAGATCAAATTATGAATTAGGGAATAGATTGATGATTAGTTATTCTAGGAGCTTTCCCAGTTTGAATGTCAATCTCTCTCTCTCTCTCTTTCTCTGTCGCTGTCTCTCTCTCTCGCTACATTGATTCCTGGACAGTTTCGACCTGCATCTTCAACAAAGTGGCTGCTGCAAATCCATTACTCACATTCACTTGCTTCCTGTCCTGCCTAAATAAAACAAGGTCTATTTGTGGTTAAAGATACTAGTGGAAGAGAATGAACAGTGTGTGCATGGACTCTGTGGCTTGTTATGTAAGTCTGAAGCAATTAAATTGTATAACGTCAAAAAGAAATGAGATAGATAAAATGACAGCTACAGCTTTTATTTATCCTTAATTGTATATTTGTAAATGTTATTTACTTTTTTAATTATCCAATATTATTGTAAAGTTTAAATTATTTAAAATGATCAAATTAGTTAAATTGTTTTTTATAATTTATGGTGCTTTCTAATAAAATTCAAATGCAATTCATTATTTTTGTCATTAATCATTTGATAGCATTATTGTATGTTGTTCTTCATTATTAAAATGAGGCCATGCTAAAATTTCCCAAACTCTGCATGTATGCCAGTATACGCAGCATTAGCATGTCACAGCAGACCTAATTTCCATTTCTGCTACTCCAAGCTTGTAGTCTGCACCACCCAGGCCATTGAAAACTGCAAAAGAATTTAGAAACTGTTTACAGCTACAGTTTTAGAAATTGTTGTACTTGAGTCTTTAACTGATGGAAAATTGTGGAATTTTAATTTCAATTTTTTTTTCATTCCTACTAAATACATTTCCATACTCTAGTGTAAATCTGAAACAGTATTTTTCCTTCAATTGAAAACAGCTGATAATATGTGTGTCCATTTGTTTTTAAATGAATTTGACACTAAATTAAATTTAATACACTTTTCAGATAACCGGGTTTTATTGAAAGGTATTGTAGAAGGCAGCTAGCATTTTAATTTTATGCATATTTACATAATTTCACATGACATTGTTGCTGTATAGATGATGTTATAGTTATGTCTAGTTTCAATTGTATACAGTATAAAAGTGTATAAAAGTATACAGGAAGCTATAATTTGTCACAATTGCTCTGTTGAAACATTTGAAAAGTAGAATTTGGTCGTGATTCATTTCATCATTTAGACTGAAGCAATTCAGCTTAGGATAAAAAGTGTCTTCTAAATGACAAATAACTGTCTTGTACAGAATTGAGTCAGAGAGTCCTTTTAAAGCATTTTAAAGGCCCATTAAGATTCACAATAAACATTTCTCTTCTACTTTCTTTGTTAGCTTCATGAATATGTTTTGTATGGAGCCTTATCGCAGGAAGTTGAAAAGATTAAATATTAAATTCCTTCCCGGAAACATTCAAATAGCAAACATCTTTTTAAAATGGTGATCATGGCAACCACTATTTAGCTATTTATCATGATTGTGGTGTGTGTGTGTGCAGTTATATATTTGCATCTCTAGAAACACTTGTTAAGTGTGCAAATATCCTTTGTCAAGGTCAGGCGAGAAGAGTCTGAATAGCATGCAATAGTACAGGCAGAAATAAACAGTTTGATATATATAGAAAAAGGCTGTTTACATTCCAAGAACAAGTAAAACTGAGATGACCGTGGTTAAATAACCCTATTAGAATCCAGTCAGCCCACACAGATTGACAGCAGTAAGTCAACATGTGATATCAGACCATTATGCAGAAACACAGACCTTTTATCTCAGCTGTTCTATTTTTATCTCTAATAGGGTTAAATGTGATTATAAAAGTCACTAATGAGGAGGGTCACAACACAGAAGGTTTCCTCGGTAATTATGAATACGCAAATGTTTTAATTTTTTTCTTGCAAGACAAATAAAACTACCAAATATTGGGTGCAATCACTCAGACTGACAGTGAATTAGAACAAACAGACAACCACTTCATAGTTGTTGTCATGATATACTTGAATCAATCTGTCCATTGCAGAAATTTCAGTTTCAAATTTTCAATCCTTTATAGTTTGTAAATAGCATTTCTACTCTATCTCAAGGCATTTAAAACCGTGAGAGGTGCAACATGCTTCATTCCTCATTGATTGTAGCACCTTCCTTCCTCCTTGTGCTGAGGTGCAATCAAATCGCCATGCCGGTGTCTTAGTCAATTAAGCCTTATGAGTCTCGGCACTTCTGAATTCTAATAGGATAGAGGCTGAAAACACTTTAGCAGTGTTACTGTGTTGGGTAAAATGGATAATGGAGGCTTTTGCTACTCATGTATGCACTTTAATCTCCCTGTGCACAATCCAGGTACAAGAGAGGGCTATAGAAGAATGAAGGAACGTGGATTTGTAATACTAAGAGGCTACTTGTACTCTAGTATTTATTTAATATGCATATGTAAAATTATCTGTTGTTGTTTCACTCATGGCCGTACATCCTGGCTTGTGACTCATGCACCCAGTGGATGAAGGGGTACATCAGAGCAGGAAGAAGAGAGAACAATTGCTTTTTCAGAGTACTTTTCCCCTTTGACAACAGTGAATAATTACAGGGCATCTACAGCAGTATACCATTACCATTTAACTAGCAGAGAATGAGAGCTGAATGATCCATAATCCTAAAATTGACAAAGATGAAAATCAATGCATGAATGTATACGCACATTGGTTTGTATGTAGCCTATGTGAATATGTGTATATGCTTTGCTTGCATAATACATCTGGATGTTCCTTGTGAACTGTACAGTGTAGTGTACTACACAGCTGTACATTTGAACTGGCAGAAGTATCGTACATAAAACAAATTTGCATATCAATTATGTGTGTCGTGCAGTGGAAAGTAAACAGAGGAACAAAAAGGTTAATTCTGGCATCTGAGCACTGGGTTTCAAGTCCTTTCGTCAACACAAAATATAACAGTGTGTACGGTAACGATACTCAGCCAAGATAAAATAATTAAGCGTATGATATATCTGTAAACAACTCTCCAATGTTAAACTTTTCACTCGAGAGCGCATACATAATCATATAAAAATGTACTTTATAGGCATTCAAACTTAATACGCTCTGGCCGAGGGCTTGCTTATATTTTAAACATTTGTAGGCTACAGTATAACTCATAGCACTAATTCAGCAAAGTATTTACAATAGACTGACAATATCGGTTCATTCCAGGAGACAGTTTCAATGTGAGAGACCATATTTATGACACATTTCAGCCTCGTATTTGGAAATGTCCACGTCTTACCTTGCGACTGAGCAATCCAGGTGCCGGCTCATTCGATTTGATTCAATGCCAATTTGACAGTCGACTGGCTTTCCAAAGAAATGTCAAACGGTTTGAATCCGACTCTCGCATCGCAGAAGTCCGTGAAGCACCGGTAAACTCGGTAAACAGCAACACCTCTGATTTCTAAGGATGGACACGAGCACTGAAACAAAGAACAACCTGCTAAACGTTAGTAGTCGAAACAGTTGTTGAACAACAGATATCCACATTTATTAAATAGGGGCAGTACCTGATAAAAAGCAGGTAAAATTACTGACAGTAACACAGTAAAGCTTTAAAAGCCTGGTTCTGTACACCGCACCTCATAATAGTATAAATCCGCGCGCATCTTTCAGTTGAGCTGCTCAGGACCGCGCGAACTTTCTTGCCAGAAGCTTTAAAAACACAAAAATCTTTCTCGGTCTCCGTGGTTTTATACTATGTAGTCATCAAATAACCTTAGTGCTGTGCGAAGCTGTTAATTCCCGTTCCATAAAAGTCAGTGTTTCGTACTGAGAGAACAAGGTGAAAATGCTGTCAGTGACGGAGTGAACGGAATTTCCGTCGTGTGTCCCTCCAAACAGGACACGAAAAATGTCCAGCGTGCGTGGATGTGTTTCCGTTTACTCTCTAGCCGATATAAAACACAATACGACAGCAGGTTTGCGTGGGTTCGAAGCTCTAAGAGCTATAAAGCGTATCGATTTCACATCTCGTGAGGGAAGCTCCACTGGGGATATTGACGATAAATATTAAAGCAAAGTAGCCTATTCAATTAGTTTTCTTTGCACACCACAGAGATACTGAGCAAATGAGGCACAATTTATACCCAGCCAAGTGTACTGCCCCTTGACACACTGTACTTTTCCTATAATCATTGCACTTCTGTTTCTTGATGCAAAAATTGATTTATTATTGCCAAAATGGTCATAAGGCACAGTACCACATTTTATTTTGTGTGTATGAGGTCAATGAGTCAATGCAAATCTTTCATTTTCTGCTATTTCCTCTTGAGCTTTTACAAGCCCAAGGCTAACCATTTCATTCTGTCAGAAGGTTATACAGTATGAATGTAAACAGCAGTCATGTTCAGGCCTAAGTTGGACTGGTCTTCAAAAGTTTGTCCATCTGTAATGGCCTCTACAAAAATGTTAAATCATTGCATCTTCTTCTAAAGTGTCCACAATTGTATTTGTTGAGGCACAACTGGCCACAGCTGCACATTTTTTCCTCAAACGATTCTCTATCTGTCTGATAGCAGTTTACAGATGGACCCCATAGAATGTACCCCAAGGATATTCATTTGCAGCCCTAATGTTCTGTGGCAAAAGGACTGAAGTAATTTCAGCTGAAATAAATTGAATCTCAAGCTCATCGGAAGATTAAGTCAAGCCTGCAGGTACAACCGCCTTCCTTTCCAAGCAAAACAGACAGGAAAGGTCTGAAATCTCAAATAATAACGTAAACACTGGCAGAAGGGAAAAGTGAAATGAGACTCTGCCTCGCTCTGTGCAAGTCAAATGTGCTGTGGGAGATGTTGTGATTGATTTTAGTTTAAAGCATGTAGAACAGCTGTTTGCTTTGAGCCTGTTTGAGAAAAAAAAAGCAATGTGTGGACATATGCCACCACAAAAGGCAGTGGTCTATTAGATGCCATATTTTAAGGGCTTAAAGGCTTCCACTGAATCAGAAAAGTCAGGTGCACACTGTGCAACAGACACATCCTCCATTGCACTTTTAATTACAATCCCTTAGCGATTTGACCACGTTCTTATTCTCCCCAGAATTAATCCACTGAGCTGACATCAGCTAGCCGTTCAGTCAGATATCTTCATGTCACTCCTTTTTCTCATCCTCCCCCCTTTTACGGGAACTTAAATTGTGATCCGACGGAGCACATGAAAGGGGATTTTGAGGCACATCATTTCTGCACTCAGACACAGATACATCGGAGCATTTCCATCCTGCTGTATCCCCATCTGACTCATACTTTTGATAGAAATGCAGCCTCCTCTATTTTTCTATTACATTATATACATTATACAGATGGCAGAAAAAAACCAGAGAACCTCTCTATTTAGAATTCTCTGAATGAAATGATGTTTCAAAATCTCTCTGAATCTATAATGGGTCCCGCATCTTTTTGCATCTGCAAATTTCATTTTATTAATTAACACTGAAGCAGATAAAGGATGTTAAATAAATTGCATTGTGTCATCGAAAGCCACATTAAAAAACATTATGGTAGCTATGCCTAAAGAAACATAATTCACTGAGATAATGAAACTAGTGTTACAAACCTGTTTTCAAGTCAACTTTTTTTTTACTGAACAAAATCATGGGTTAACCATTTAGAGGTTTACCTGTGACAAATATAAGATGAAAAATTTAATAAAAAATGAGACTGCATCCTGAAAACACTTTTCATAGTCATTGTTTACACACAGCCATAAGGGACGCAAAAAGCTCCCCCCTTTTTTTTGAATGACCCAATCATCCCTTTACCTTCTTCTTGAAGATTCCCCTTGTTCCTTTATACAATATATCAATCTACACTTATTTTCCACGGACACTACAACTACTGGAAAAACTGACTGGGATGTTATGATTGAAAAACTTAAAATGCATAAAAAATAATGCGTATTGCAATCTCCACGTATTCACTTTAGCTCCTGTTCATATATGCAGAAACCTCACAACATTCCTTCATATTCCCACAGACGTTTTTGTTTTTCTATTTCATTCCCCAAATGAAACATTTGAAAGAGAAGCCACAAAGAATTTCATCAAAAGAAACATACCAAGGATCTGAAAGTCAACAAACACCTTAGACTTCCAACCCAGAATCCTTATTTGAAGCTGGCAAAAACTTGCATGTGCTTAAAGATAAAAAGACCTCATGGTTTAAGTGAGAGTGGTTTAAGGCTGTTACACCAGAAAGTGTTTTCCTGCATATCTTCAGTTTCCAGCTGTTACCAAAGTGTTTTGGTCCACTGGTAGACTTGTGTTGCAGGAAAACATGTACTTTTGCCATTTGAAAAGTTGTTTTCATGACATTTAGAGAGATAAAATGAAACATTTACTCACTTTGTTCCAAACCTGTATGACTTTCTTTAGTCTGTGGAACACAAAAGAAGATATTTAGAAAAAAAATATTTCTTTCTTTCTTTCTTTCTTTCTTTCTTTCTTTCTTCAAAGAGGCAGTGCCCATTCAACTATTGGTCCCCATTGACTTTCATTGTATGGGCAGAACTAAGGTTTTTTTTTTTTTTTGCAGCCCATTGCACTCTCTCTGTCACCGTACAAAACAGCTTTTACATTCTTCAAAATATTTTTCCCCACAGGAAAAACCATCATATATGTTTGAAACAACAAGACGGTGTTCTTTTTGTGGTGATCTGATAATCTGATCTGAAATATTTCTGTGATGTACAATTCATAAATGATTTGTTTCCATTTTGATAAACAGCAACCTTATACTCATACTGCTCTCTTTTGATTTTGATCCTGATACCTTGTATGAACAGGCATACATTTACTTGTATGAAAAATGTTCATGAAAATGAAAAGAATATTCACTCTTCATTCACATGCATTTGGGAGAATGTGCTATAGCAGAATAAATAAATTATTTTACAACTTTTGAGTGAAATTAAGAGAGAGTAGGCCTCTCAGAATTCCTGAGTGAAATAATATGATAGTTCACATCAGACTACTGGGTGTTTAACCAACTCCTGTTCCTCATTTGCTCCCTAAAAACATCAATATTCATGACATGGCTAAAGATACATGTACATAGCATCTCTGCAACTTAACTTGCCCCCTGCTCAGCACAGGCTCCCAGCAGAAGAGGTGGTATGAGGTGGAATTTGACACGGGTCATCCTACAGGTGAACCTGCAGTGGTAGGTGCTTTCGGGCATAGTGAGAATTTTTCTTCAAAACAGATGTGCTGGTGAGGCAGATTAGAGGTTGGTTTCTGTGGATGAGGTGATGGGCATTGCCAATTCAATGGCAAGTTTCTGCCAGATATATTTGAGTGCCGCCACATGGGAATGAGCCCTGTGCTTCCACTGTGTTCATGCAGACCTGCTCCTTTAACTAGAGACAAAGGACCCCAGGTGGGCTTAAATAATGGCTTTTGAATTTATCATTTTTCATTACGTCCAGTGAAATAAATACATGTACATACTGTTCTTGAAATAAAAGGGAAAATTAAGGCCCAGGACATTTTGGGGGACAGCTCATGGTGCTGGGAAATATTCTTCATCAGACGTTCCAACTGTTTTCTCATTTGTGCTGGTTAATTGTGCCATGATGCTCTACCAACTGAGTCATTCATACTGTAGGCTATTTGTATTTGCAACCCTTTCAGTAAACTGTTGGTCATTTTCAAATGTTCAGAAATTCTCTGCTATTTTTATCTTAAGTGTTATGCAGTATACTTTTGTCATTCTATTGTACATTTATACATTTTATAATAGATGTCAGATTTTAATTCTCCAACGTATTTTGTCCCTTTAATCTGCCATAGCAATAACCTCATTGGTCCAGATGGTTTAACACTTCAAAATTTACACTACAGTTAATTTCACATCTTAATTTCACATTAGCTGAGCTGAATCTTGATGATGATTGACTTTGCATTTTGCATTTTATGCATAGTTAAATTAGCCTGTTCTGATCAGAGAACAGCTAATCACTGTACTTAATAATCTAGGCATATCGACGTATACAGTGCCATCTGTATTTCATAATAATAATAATTAACTCAATCTAAAATCTTTGAGATTTTCCTATGGGGGTTTATAATGGGGGTTTTTCAATTGATGAGTAAAATAAAGCCAGTGGTAAACATAACTTGACGATACTTTTACGTTTTGTTCTACAACATAACACGCATCCATACCCAAATAATAGTTAGTAAGTAACTAGATAATAACATTTGGGCTGTGAGTGTGTGTGCAGTTTACACTGTAGAACAAAACGTAAAAGTATTGTCAAGTTAGGTTATGTACCACCTATTTTAGTTATTCTACTAATAAATTGAAAAAAAACCCATTATAAAACCCCATAGGAAAATCTCGAAGGAACCCGCATCAAATTACACTTCCGGGTTCTGATGTCATATTCCCCCCACTCTACAGAACAATTGTATTTGAGGCAGGGGTGCACAATATATATCTCATTGAGCCGTTGTTAACTGACAAGCTGTGCAAATCCACATTCATTATCAGCTTGGATTTGCGCAGCTTGTCAGTTAACAACGGTTCTGTGTAGTAACTGCTGCATCTGAAATCACACACCTGATGGAATTTACCGCTGATTAGATAACCGGCTTTACTGATGAGATGCGCATTAATCATCGGACGATATATATATATCGTGCACCCATGTAATTTGAGGTACATTTTGCCAGACAACATCCAGAAAAGCACAAGTAAAAATGCAAAAAAGAAAAATTAATGTGCTACAGAATGAGCAGACTACCATACTTGTCAAGTTACAGAGCAAGAAGTTAGATGGAACTGAATCATCCAGTTTTCCAACTCTGTGAGCTTAGTCCACATTTTGATTGAACAAAAAAGTATATAATGCAAAGAGTGAATGTGTAGAACAAAGTGTTTTTTTTAATATAATTATGGGTCTTTTAAATCCCTGTCTCTTTCAAAGTTAATGCTCTGACTGCTACATTAACTCTAAGCACTCATGAAAGGAATTACACTTAAATGCCAATTCATACCCACTGAGCTTTATCAAGCCAAAACACAAATGAAGTCTCTTTGGTTTTATCAACCTATTTAAAAAGTGAGCTTTACCCATATATTGAAATTGCAGAAGTCCATTACCATCTCTCTGTCAGACTTTGTTTTGTGATGATCAGAGCTTCAAGCTACTAATTCACAGCAAGATTACTAATAGTAGTATATTTCAGCTTTGTAACATTACATGAAAAATAATATGTATTGTGGATGGAGAGAAGTTCAGTATTACAAAGGTTTAAATCAGGGTTCCTCAATTAGTTTTCGCCGAGGGCAGAATTCTGCATATGTATTATTATTATTATTATTACAATTATGATATTGTTGCTTTTGTTAAAATAATCAATAGATGGTGACACAACACAGTCTGTTTTATTCCAACAATTATGGAATAAAATTGTTGGATTTAGGCATTTTTGAAAAATTTCAAATTTTGGCATTTAGATTCAGAAGAACTTTGCCTATTGAATATTAAAAACAAATGAACAAACAAAAATATCTGGATCTCCATGTCTGCCATGCAAATCAATGCAAATCTGCTCATCTCCAGACTGGATCTCTTCTCTCCACTTTCTCTAATTGCAGATTAAATTATTAGATCTGTCAGAATTAATATTTTTATACTTAGACCAGACATGAAGTGACGTGACACAAAGTATCTTTTCCATGTAGTTTTTGTCCTAAACACCCGCGACAAGTGACGATAAGCAACACGTATTTTACATTACATTAAAACTGTGAACTCACAGCCAAACCAACTTCCATAACAAAGATGGTATCACTCACTCACTCACTCACTCAAAACTGTTCAGCCCATTCACATTTGAATCATCTATTTTCAGTGTCCACTTTTTTTTTCTTCACACTTGCCATGTTTTTGCTGTCACATCGTTTCTACACTGGACGCGAAAAAGCATTGCCAATCATTTTAACTTTGTGGCAGCATGTCCGGTATAGACAAAAAAGTTAATGTTGTTTTCTGATGCTGCATTTGAATTTTCATGCCACATTATTTGAAATTAGCACGGGCCAAACATTTTTCTCTTGCGGGCCGCCTATTGAGGAACCCTGGTTTAAATCAATATTTTAGCTTTGACAGTCCTAGACATAATCTAGGTGTCATGGGGTTTCACTGGTTCACTCACAAAAAGGACAGTGTGAAAGCTGTGTGAAGACAGTGTTAAAAATAAACATTGTATTTGGTCCATACCAAAGCAAGTGAACTAGTGGACTTTCTTGGTGTGAATACACCCTCAGTTTTTTGCAATATTTTTGTGTGAATTCACAAACAGTTTTTTATAATTTAGTTACTCATCCTTGAAAACCATTAACCAATTTATGTGCAAAAGAAAATTTAACAATTTAAATGCATATTCACTTTCAACAAATATATGCATGGTTTGTGCAGACCACAGTGTGTTTTGTACTGTAAATTTTTGGCTTATTTTTGCAATACATTTGTATTTGTATATGTGCCACTGTGTTGGATCACCAGTTGCATTTACGGTTTATTTTTCTTCATTGCATGCAGGAAGAGAGTTGTGGATTTATATAGGCTATGCGTTTGGGTTGTTTTTTCCCTTTAATTTTTTCTTTCTATGCCATCTTTCTGAACAATTGTTATTGGACTGACCTTAATCATATTCTTGTTAAGCTGAGCTGAACTCTGATATTCTGTGGCTGCTGAATAAGAGTCTGTCTGTATGTTTTTTCAGAGAGAAACAAGAAATCAAGGCCAGAAGCAATGATCTGGGAGTTTAGAAATTCTCGATGGTCGTCAGGACATTGACATTGGGTTGCTGTCAAAGACTTTTTCAAGGCCATCATGAAGGACTTTACAGCTCCAATGTCCCAGTGACATAGAAAGTGTGTCGAGTTCAGGCATGCTTTACGTTATTTTCTCTCGATAACAAAATCTAAAGCAGCTTACAAAATATGAAGTATTCCCAACTGCAGTCAACTGAAAAGAATAAAATAAAATAAATCCACAGATAATAGTTAACTTAATAGTAACATGAACCTGCATATTATTAGCTTTCTTGTCCTTAAGTTATCCAGTAAAAAATATTAAACTCTGTGTCATAACTCAGATTTGAATTACACTTGATTGACTCCCTTGATTACGCACTTGTTTGAGACCCTTTGAACTTTGAAATTACTTTTGAGATACAGTTCCATTTGACTTATATCACAATGTGAAAACATGACATCTATTGTGATTAACAGCACAATGTGAGCAGTGTTTCCTGTTAAGATGTCTGTGTTGTTGTAAGATTGGAGGTATTTTATTGGAGACTTGTTTGAGTTAAGATATCATCAGGGTTTCTCTCTAAAGCCTCTTTCATTTTCTGGAAAATATGCAGATAATGTGTCAAGTGATTTGTCTTGGGATTGTTTGATTTTTGGTTCATTCACACTGCCAGTGGTTTTCCGGAATCTATGTGACATGTAATGTGGAGCGTACCATTCCACCAAGCTGGTGAACGATCTCAGCTTCAGTGCAGATAGTGAGGAACTCCTTGATCTCTGCTTCATTACAGTTTGCATATTGCATATAATATTTGCATATTTTTTCATTGTGAACGTTGATCTGCCTTTAAAACACCCAGTAAAAGAGTCACTCGATAACACTCGATAAAACCTTTACAGCACTGGTCCTGGCTTTTGTTCACACAGGGCTCGTTCCGGGACTGATCCCGGCAATGTTACTAGGTCCCCATTCTGGGACCATTCACGGGAACAATCCCAGGACATGTTAGCGTTCACACAGAAGGTACTCCTGGCTTTCACACAACGGTAGCAAACACTTGCAAGCTGTTGATGATCATACCTGACATACAAAAAGACTGACTACCTCTTTTTTAATTTCTTTATTTTACCTTAAGTCCATTCATATAAAGATAATTATAAATATGGGAGTGTTGAAGTTATATTTATTTTCCTTCAGACGGTTGCTCTCGCAATGTGCCTTGTAATGAGACTGCTAACCCACAGGCCAAAGAGTCACAGTACTCCCAAGTTTTAGGGTCATATAATGTAGGTTTTTTCAATCGATTCAAGGCAAATTTAATGGGCCAGACATTGATAGAATAGCGGGTCTGACTATGCCTTTAAAAACGAAAATACAAGAGGGGACAATGTATTGTATTTTTATACTTCTAAAACATCACTATAAATGATTGTGTCTTGCAGAAGGGAGTGGTATGCACACTAGCCCAACCGAATCAATAGTCATTTCCTCCATATTACACAATACACACTCTTCTTCTCTCTGGGATTCAAATAACTCGCAGTAACTGGGAGTTATAGATTTCTGCCCCATGGATTCATCCAGCATTGATGAGTTTGGTTGTTGGCTCATTACCGCTGTCAAAGAATAATGTTTGCAAATGGCTTTCTCAGCTCTGTTTCTTAAAAAAAGAAGAAGAAAAAAACATATGCTGGGTAATCTGTTTCCCTGAGACTTTTTGCAACCCAGCTCATGTCATTTCACATTTGCTGATGTGAAATGATGGTGAAGCATACTTGTCAGACACCTGCTCTCCAAACTTCCTAACAGTAGGCGTACAATTCTGTCAGATTTTCAAAGGAATCTTCTAGGTTGACTACTAGTTAAGTGTAATTGGCAACACTTGTGGCATAATGTTGATTACCCAAATTAATTTTAACTTGTCCTTACTTTCCTTTAAAAAAAAAAAAAAACTGAAACACCTACAGTCAAGGTCCAATACGTAAATGTCATTAAATGGTATATTCATAAGACTGTTAACATCAAAGTCCCTTTCAAGACAAGTCAGTAATTTAATACTGTAACAAAAAAATAAAATAAATAAATAATAATAATAATTCCAACACTCACAATTAAATACACATTTTCAAATCGGCAACAAAATCTCTCAACAGTTCCATAGCGCTTCTAATGCTCAAATAGCATTAAAAGGTTGGTCCAGCCAATGCACATATTCAGTCCAAAGCATATGTCATTGGACACTGACTGTTTTTTATGGCAACTGGAGCATCCAAAGGGAGCTGTGATGACACGCTGACTTAATTATTTACCAATTATTTAGAAGGTGGGACTTATTCCACCATATTTAGTCTTTCTCCTTTTCAAAGTACTATGAGTGCACCTTCAAGATTTTAGTGGGAAGAAAAATAACTTTTTCTGTGTAAAGTTATATCAAATTTTGCAACTTTGTTACAATGAAAATATAACCCCTAAATCCTTAAAATGCCTATTTTTATCCTTAGAATCCTGCTTATTTGCTTTGCACAGATGACCCCAGTAAAGCTGCAGATTACAGTATATTGACTTTGCACTGGAAATAAAAACAGAATGGAAAATTTTTAAATAGTTATATATTCAACATACATCCACAGAGATAAAACAGAAGGGCTGTTCTTACCAAAAAAAGAAAAGAAATAAGCTATTTTTTCCTCCAAAAAATATATTAAGATATACAATACAGAGGAAACCAATATGAATAAATCAGAAGGTGATCTTCTGTTACCTAAAAGCAAATGGTAAGAATGACAGAAATAATTAAACAAATTCATTTTGGTGATAATTAAACAATTCAGTGTAGCATTTAGAGAAAATATAAATAGCTTTACTTAATAGTCCCAAATAAATGATCAGAGCATAATCATAGCATGGAAGACTGGCATGTGCACGTTTCAGTGTAAGATGGTCATTTCTTTCTTCCATTTCAAGTTTTCATGGTGGTCCTGCATTTTCGCTGCCAAACTGTTAATGCTGTTTTTTTCTTCTCCTCTCAGTCTGTTAACAGCTCTGTATTGATCTGTTCCTTTAATCTGTTCTGAGAAGCAGCGAACACGAGGAGATTAAGACTATGACCACAACGCACATCTACAGAGTGATGAGGGATGTACACTGCATCTATTTCCACCTGGCCAAAAAGAAAGGAGTGAATTCAGTTGCTTTTTCTGACCGACTAAATCCTAAACAAATTATCAAGCTGTCAGTTGCAATATGCAGGCTGTAGTTTATATGAAATACAAACAGAAAGGTTCATAAACAGGATCACAGTGCATTCTAGAAGCAACAACAAGCACCTGTTGAGATTATTAAATCAGCACTCGTTTATTTGATTTTACAGTCTCAGTGAATAATGCAAATGAAAGAACTAAATGACATACAGTTCATAAACTCCATCAGCAGGTATTCAATGCTAAAGGGAGAAGTGTCTTTATGAGGGAATTTATCATCAAGCCATGGAAGCACAATATGTCTGGATGGAAGTTCATCAAATACAAGGGATAATTTCTCTAACTGAGATCGCAACACCTCAAAGACCATTTCAGTACATACTACTTAATTTAATGTACCCACTTTTTAATCCCCAGTACTTTGAGTAGCCTAGTGGAGGTTTTTTGGTTGGAACAATTTTTAACATGTGAAACTCAAATTTTTTTTTTTCATCCTAAAGTTATAGTTCACACAAAAATGAAAAGTCTGTCACCCTCACTGTGTTTCAAACCTACAGTAAATTACTTTTTTTTTTTTTTTTCATAGTCAAGTCAATGGGCACCAAAATGTTTTTTATTACTAACAGTTTTCTAAATATCTTCTTTTGTGTTTTGCAGAAGAAAGTAATGGAATGACATGGGTTGAGTCAGTGATAAAATTATTTTCATTTTTGGCTTACCTGTCTTTAAATGTTGATATAATGTCTCCACATTTATGCTATAGATAGATTTTACCTACAATTTCAAATCTACAATTTATCCCTAAGCTGTTTAAATGAATGTCCAATACTAAGAGTCAATCGACCCCATTACAGGATGAGTTGTAGTGTCATTTGGAAAACTTGGACATCAGTTTATATTTTGTATGCAATTATTTTGTTAATTAAAATTACTTTTATATCAACACCGTCCTCCAGCTCCACCCACTTTTAATTGTATTTACATTAAAAATGGTAAAACACAAAATTTATTATTTTAAAACAAAATAATTTGAGGGGAAAAAATGAATGTCCATCCATCCATCTTCTACCGCTTATCCGGGGCCGGGTCGCGGGGGCAGCAGTCTAAGCAGAGAACCCCAGACTTCCCTCTCCCTAGACACTTCCTCCAGCTCTTCTGGGGGGACACCGAGGCGTTCCCAGGCCAGCCGGGAGACATAGTCTCTCCAGCGTGTCCTAGGTCTCCCCCGGGGTCTCCTCCCAGTGGGATGTGCCCGGAACACCTTCCCGGGAAGGCGTCCAGGAGGCATCCGGAACAGATGCCCGAGCCACCTCAGCTGACCCCTCTCGATGTGGAGGAGCAGCGGCTCTACTCTGAGCTCCTCCCGGGTGACTGAGCTTCTCACCCTATCTCTAAGGGATCGCCCAGCCACCCTGCGGAGAAAGCACATTTCGGCCGCCTGTATCCGGGATCTTGTCCTTTCGGTCATGACCCAAAGCTCGTGACCATAGGTGAGAGTAGGAACGTAGATTGACCGGTAAATCGAGAGCTTCGCCTTGCGGCTCAGCTCTTTCTTCACCACGACAGACCGGTACATCGACCGCATTACTGCAGAAGCTGCACCGATCCGTCTGTCAATCTCCCGTTCCATCCTTCCCTCACTCGTGAACAAGACCCCAAGATACTTAAACTCCTCCACTTGAGGCAGGAACTCTCCACCAACCTGAAGTGGGCAAGCCACCCTTTTCCGACTGAGGACCATGGCCTCGGATTTGGAGGTGCTGATTCTCATCCCAGCCGCTTCACACTCGGCTGCAAACCGTCCCAGTGCATGCTGAAGGTCCTGGCCTGATGAGGCCAACACGACAACATCATCCGCAAAGAGCAGAGACGAAATCGTGTTGTCACCAAACCTGACCCCCTCCGGCCCCTGGCTGCGCCTAGAAATTCTGTCCATAAAAATCATGAACAGAACCGGCGACAAAGGGCAGCCCTGCCGGAGTCCAACACGCACCGGGAACAAGTCTGACTTACAGCTGGCAATACGAACCAAGCTCCTGCTCCGTTCGTACAGGGACCGGATAGCCCTTATCAAAGGGCCCCGGACCCCATACTCCCGGAGAACCCTCCACAGGCCGCCGCGAGGGACACAGTCGAATGCCTTCTCCAAATCCACAAAGCACATGTGGACTGGTTGGGCATACTCCCATGAACCCTCCAGCACCCTGTAGAGGGTATAGAGCTGGTCCAGTGTTCCACGGCCTGGACGAAAACCACACTGTTCCTCCTGAATCCGAGGTTCTACTATCGGCCGGATTCTCCTCTCCAGTACCCTGGCATAGACTTTCCCAGGGAGGCTGAGAAGTGTGATCCCCCTGTAGTTGGAACACACCCTCCGGTCCCCCTTCTTAAAAAGAGGGACCACCACCCCGGTCTGCCATCCCAGAGGCACCGTCCCCGACTGCCACGCGATGCTGCAGAGGCGTGTCAGCCAAGACAGCCCCACAACATCCAGAGACTTGAGGTACTCAGGGCGGATCTCATCCACCCCCGGTGCCTTGCCACCGAGGAGTTTCTTGACTACCTCGGTGACTTCAGCTTGGGTTATGGACGAGTCCACATCTGAGCCCTCAGCCTCTGCTTCCTCAATGGAAGACGTGACAGCGGGATTGAGGAGATCCTCGAAGTATTCCTTCCACCGTCCAACGACATCCCCAGTTGAGGTCAACAGCTCCCCACCTCTACTGTAAACAGCGTTGGTAGGGCACTGCTTCCCTCTCCTGAGGCGAACTTTTTTTGAATTATATAAACTAATAATTAAAAAATAAATAAATAAAGTAGTTTCTGGTCTTGTAAGTAAATGTGTAAAGTAGCAATTCAAATTGCCATTGTACTTCTATTAATTAAGCTTTGAGTAAATATTATATCAAAGTAAACAAGAAAACATACTGTTTCAAATTCTACCAGTTCTGTCATTTAACATGTATAAACCTTTTTCTCATTGTATCTGCGGATCATGTTGCAAGCAGCAGCAGGCTTTAGCTTGTTTCCAGCTAACCCAAAAACCTGTAGCCTGTCCTGGAGAGGCACAAAAAAAACCTTTCATTCTTTCATTCAAATTTCAAACGAATCAATTGAAGTCAATCGATTCACCCTGACAAGTACTTCAGGCACAAACCTCAGGTTGTGCTGCTTCACACCACATGTACAGTAGGAGAAACCCAAAGCTCAGCTGCTAAATTTGGGACCTTAAATGTCAGCTCAAATGATGTGCCTGCTGTTCCACTCCACCGTGAGTTTTAGAGGTTGAGAGCAGACGAGAAAATGAAGGGCCTTTGGCAGGAACAGAGCCCTTAACTATCATTCAGACGGATGTGAGTGACCTGCCTTGAGAAGCCAGGGCACAGTAACACCCCAATACTAAAGCTCAAATCAGTCAGAGCCTTGTCTGAATTTACTGAGGGCCAAATGAGATTGTTCCACCTACCTTTGATGTTTGAAGACAGGGAGTTTTAGAAACATGACATGCCATCATTTGAAATGTTATTTGTGATGTTACTTAAACAATTTTGCATGGTTTGAGAATTCAAGGTGTCTCAAATTCGAGACCATGCAGCTGAAGTGACAAAGTAAGATATTTTCAACTTCCACAATGTGTAAGTAAAGATTTTTCCTTGAGTAGAATATTTTGTAAATCCTGTGCAGAAACCATATTCATTTAATAATTTTTTAACCTGTTGTAATTTTTGCGGGGGCATCTGAGATGTGCTTCACACTTTTTGAGCATAAGAACTTAGCAGTACCATTGAGGGTAAAGAAATATTGCTAATTTCAGTTCAGTAGTTCAAGCAGCAGCATTTGTGTCAATGTTAGCACAAAAAAAACCATAAATAAAACATTTGACTCCCATGGTTCCTTAGAGCTGCAATTTGTAACTTTATTTGGTTAAAAGTGAACAATAATCAATTATTGTGCAAGTACATAGAACATCAGAGTTCAGATCTGTCGCCTTACCTTACCCCGAATTGCAGTGTTAAGGTTATAATAACAATTTATCATTTGAGCTGTCAGGTTCGATTTTGCAGGAAATGTCAATTTGACATCTATTGTCTTTTTGTAGTTACATTATGTCCATAAACAAAAAGAAGACCTGGTTACTAGATGCTGTGTTTGGGTGGAGTGTTAGTATCGTGTGCTTACAACAGTTAAGAATTCAAAATTGTCATCTAGACGCTGCTTTTAATCGATAGAGTTCTAAACAGCAATAATTGTTGACAATGACACCTGAGGAATTACCTGTTGTCAAAACTAAGAAACCTTGAACTGCGGAAAGCCTGTAGTCTAAAAGAGAAAGCGACATAGATTGTGCTAAAACAAGAGTACAGCTTTTGAGAAATTGGCAACAACTCAAAGAGCGGAAGGGTTAAAAGACTGAGGCTGAAGACTTTTTTTGAGACTTTTCAGTGGCTCAGTACATAGCTAGCTATCATTAGAGCACATGCTTGATTGATCTAGACAGGTATCGAGGTTGCTTTGTTGTTTTTTCTCATTTTGTCGTAAATTGCACTTATTTTCTGCTTGCTCTTAAAAAACAACAGTTCTTCTGTGATCCCTGTGATCTGAACTGACTGATTAATCATTAGATCTCAACTTCAGTAACGTGATTTATTTTAAAACACTGACGTTTTCATTTAGTCAGAATAAAAGTGGTAGATATGTTCCTTACCTGTGCTGTAGGATGTTCAATACAGATCTGCTTTGATGTGATCACAGATTCATCTGCACAGCGGTGCATTGCCGGAGAATTTAGTAGAAGCCAACTGAGCTTAACTTGCAGTGTTCCTTCAGCTTCACACAAAACACTTAAGTATGGAAAAAACTAATCTTGATTATAAACATATATGCCTCTGGTTTAGCTTAAAGGGATAGTTCAGTTGCTGTTAATTTATTGACCCTCAAGCCAACCAATATGTAGGTGACTGTTTTTTTCAGTAGAACAGTAAAGATGTTTAGGTGAAACTGTTCTCCTTGGCAATTCAAATGATACATGTCTATAGCTGCCTATAGCTTTCTGAGCATCAAAAAAAAAATAAAAATACATATACAGGCAAGACCAAATCAAAACCTCGTGCTCCTGACGATCAATGAGGTCTTATGAAGCAAAACAGTCAGTCTGTGTAAGAAAATGTATATTATTTGCAACATTATTACAAGAAAGCAGGTGACACTTTGTTTACGATGGAGGATGCGTTTGTGAACTGAGAGAGATGGAGAAGGCATCGGCAAAACCACAAGCCTCAGTGAGTATGTTTTATTTTTCGATCTTTTTTTTTTTTTTTGTGGAGGGGTGGGGGTAAACTGTCCCTTTAAAGGATCTACTTCAATCAAGCTCCTATTAACGATAAAAAAGATGTACGTTTGTACTCCCTTTACCTTTCTGCATCACAATGCATTCATTCAGTACATCAGCAGCATCTTCAGTTTGGCCACAACATCCCCAACGTCTTATATGCTGCCAGAGCGAAGATACTTGAAATTTGACTTCATTTTTAATGAATCCTCGCTGACTTTTCTCATACTGTGTTTTTTTGAATATTGGGTATTATAAGTTGTCATTCAGTCATGAAATAGCACCCATTGGAGTGGAACATTTCCCACCATTACCCTACTTTGGTGCTTCATGCACATATACCTTCCTTATACCTTCCTTATAGCCATGCAAAGCACGCTGCTGCACATAAGAGCACAAACCAACCGTGAAAGGGTGAGAGAATGAGAAAGACACCAAAAACGTCCTGCATTAGGGAGATCTCACATCACTGATGGATAAGGCATTAATTTAAAAGTCATTTTGAAGTCTTCATCATGCACAATGGGGCTTTGCGGTGCTTTGCAGCTTGTTATTAATTCTGAACATAGGCTCAGGCACATTCATCTTCAGGTGCGGAAAGGGAAGGCCACTCATTTATACACGGGAAGGAGTTAAGCATAGTCTCCACTGGGAGATGAAACTCCTACCTGCCCTGATGTCATCATTCACCATAATAGCTCAGAAAAGGGGTCATTATTAATTAGGGACGACCTTTCATCTTGATTCTCTGCATGATGTATAGCGTGAATGTAGACAGTTAATGCTTAACAAGAGCTTTTTTAATAATAGGGTTATCTTTTTTTTTTTTTTCATTAGATATGAAATACAACCTTTTTTTGGTATGTACTGAGGCATGAGAGAGAAAATATCTGTTGCTTAGTAATTGCTGATAAATGATTTTGAGACTGACCTGACATCTAAACTCCACTATCATCTCAGAATATGTCAGTGTTCTTCTCCCTTCTGACAAGCATATAAGCCTTAAAACATGTACAGTAGTCGGCACATTACATGGGAAAATGATCTCTGTTCTCCGTATTCTCATCCATTCCCTCTCTTCACATTGGTTTGGTCTGAGCAGAATTCTTTATTATTGTTGCATTAAGGCAGAAAAGGTGGGAGCTGGTGAGATGGGTTTTTCTGGTCGTCTTCTCCAGATCACAGTGTAATGTGCTAATGGATTCCACAGCAGCTCAGACTGCTCTGTGAGTGGGCAGGAACTCTGTTACTATAAATCCACTGCCTCCAAGCCTTTGATCTCCCAGCAATACATGAAACACTTTTGAATTACAATGTCTTTTGTCTGCCCAACTGTGTGGGATCAACAAGTCTCATTTGATCTATGCTTCCAGAGCATTATATGAATAACACACTGAAATATGAATCTAAAAAATAGTGTTAATCTTTTACAGTACCCTTGAATTAGTTACATCTTTGTGGTGACATTTCTGCTGAATTTAATGAGTGTTTTGAATGTTTGAATGCAAGGAGAAATGATGTAGCTGTTGTGGGCTATCTGTAAACAATGTGAAAGATGACTGGTAAAAATAGCTTTTTTATACATGATATTACTGATTCATTAATCTAATAAATTGCAAATAATATGATATACCTATTTGTATAGGTAGAATGACTGTGTGTATGACTATGTGTGTATCCATATATAAGCTAGGGGCATGTCAATTTTTTTATTATTAGTAGTGTTATTGCTTTAATTCAATAAGCATGCATTAAGTTGATAAAAAGTCACAATCACGGCGCACACCCTCACCTGAATTCTAAACATCACCACCTGATCCTCATCACCTGTCATCCACCACAGCACCATAAAAGCCACACACACGCACCCAGTTATTGTCCGGTCACGTTCGCGACAAGATCATTCCTGCGCTAACTATTAGGACTAACTCCTCTTTACCTTCTCTCCAAGGATAACCTCCGAAGACCCTTCTTCCATCGTCTCTCCAAGGATTGCCTCCAAGATCCTCCAAAACCCCACGGTGCGTGTGTGTGGCCCCTTCCTTCCCGGCACGGATCCCAACACCCATCCACTCCTCACTTCCCGCTCCTCTGCTTGTGTCAATTCAATAAATACCATCTTTCATCTGTTACTCCTCTGTCTCCGAGTGATCCGTAACAGTTCTTTTGAACATGATAAAAATAATAGTTTCCACAATAATATCAATCAAATTAGAAACATTTCTGGAGGATCATACTCACTGGAGTAATGGGTGCTGAAAATTAAGCTTTGCCATCACGGGAATAAAATAAATGTTAAAATATAATTAAAAAAAAACGTGCATAAGGTATTGTGCACTTGAGGAACTTCATTACGTATATCAAGTGCCTCAGAGTCTTTCCTTTAATGAGGTTACTGAAGGAAACATTGACACTATTTAGAGGTCTGGCAGTAATGCAGTTCCTCAGAGGATTGTCCCATTTGAGAGGGTGCCTGGAGGTTCTCCAGAGGGTACTGCTACTGTGGTGGTCTAAGGAACCCAAATGGTGCTTTTAATGCCTTTACCGTTTTATAGTGTTTCAAAGGAAGATGCAGGGACACATTCTTGCATCTAATGTGCCATTTTTAATCTATATAAACATGCATCAAATTGATTATTTGGTCACTGTGTGGAATTTACAGTAAATGCAGGTCTTGATTAAATGCACATTGTTCTTTCTTTTTTTATGTACTAAATTAAAGTGTTAAATTGTCAGCTCTAGTTATTTGTTTGAAGTTTAAGGTATAGAAATTTGCAGTGGAGCTCATGAGTAACAGCAATCGACACGGTTTGAATGATTGCATCTTCAAGTGCTTGTTTTTGAGAGATCCAAGGATTTGTCTATTTTGAGGAGCTTTCAAAGACACATTGAGACACATGTAAATCAAGAACTAAAATTGAAAAACAGAGACATTTAATCCTAAGTCTTTGTAAACCTCTGATAACACAGAAGAGATAAAGCAGACACTCATTCTCATGGAAATGAGAACATGAAGTGCCTGTTCTGAGGTACTGTATAAAAACAAGTTGCCTATCTGTTTTCTTTTTTTCTCCTTCACAGATAGACTGCTTTTGAAAAAATTAAATGTATATACTTTACCACCTAATACTAGAGATGATAAATAGTTGGGCTACAACAGCTAATCGATTATTATCGATAGTGAAAATCATCGACAACGATTCTCATTATCGATTAGTTGTACATGTACGGTCGCATCAAATTACAGCACTGAATAACACTTTTTTATGGAAAAAAATGCAGTTACAAATATCGGAGGAAACAGAATGAGCTTCTGCAGGAAAAAAATCATATGATGTGATCATGTGATCCAAGCTGCCCAAAACATGACAAATGCTTTTACAGTTACGTGTGTGCGTCCTCGGTGCAAAAAACTTTTAGTTACCAGTCATATCCTTATCTGTAAATGTAACAAATTCACACAAGCCTTTCCATTTTTGCCTAAAGGCTCACCATGAGACTCAGCATTAAGTTGAAAACTTTACTGAAAGTGCGCTAGCGCGGCGGACAGGGAGGCAAGGGAGACAATATTCAGCGCAAAAACATTCAATGTGCTGAAATATCTATTGTTTAACATTTATATTTAGGTTTAAAAGTCAAGTAATTTACGAGAGTAGGAACTGTGAAGGGACAGTAATTGTCTGAATATAAATATCAGACACTTTTACAGGATAGAAAACAACAGCAAGAGGAGACTGACTGTTATCAAAGTGCATGCGACGCATGTTCCTGCAAAGCATTACTGTGATTTTATTCATCTTTATTATCTTTATTGTTTTAATTTTTGATCAAGAGATTTAAACTATATACACTATGTAGCCTACAGTGATTAACACATTTATTAAAACAAATTTATGTAAGGTTTTTAACCAGGTTTGTAAGGTTTGTGCCACTGCTGCTCTTAACTGGTAATTACCAAAATAATTGTTTAGCTTTCTGTATTGGTTAGACCTCCAATATGCATAAGCTTTTTAATAACAGTATGAAGCTATTTTTAATGCTATAATATAATTATTGCTGTTATCTGTGAAAGAAAGGCAGAAAAAAATTGTCAAGTGCTTTATAGCTTTTTTTATTCAGTTACCCAATTAGTCAAAAACTACATAAACAATGCCAGCAAGCATGTGAGCTGCTTTCAATGGCAAAGGAGGCCATTTTTGTCATTATGTGAATAAATACTATTTGGTTGTTTAAGTTTGTCATTTGTCCAAAAATTACAATAACATTTTTAGATTTTGTATTATTTTTTTGGACATTCCCAAAATATTTGTGTTTTGTCTTACTACAGGTGGTCTTATAAATTGTTAAGCACTGTATGTTTTCAGAGCATTCAGTTGGCACATTTGTTTTGAGGACATTGCACAGAATGTGTAATAGTGTGTTTTTGTCAGTAAAATTTAAATAAAGAAAATAGGGGTTTTAATCCGATTAATCAAAAAACAAAACAAAAAAAATAAACCTAAATCAAACTAAATCAAAATAAACGTTAGTTGCAGCCCTAATAAATATTAGAACTGAAAGTTTGTGTGTGTGTCTATATATATATATATATATATATAGATATAGATATAGATATAGATATATGTAGATATATAAAAAAAAAATTGGGTGGGGGGGGGGGGGGGGGGGGTGGGTTTGGGGGTAAGTACTGACTGTCCAAAACACTTTCATCAGTATCTGTCTTCCTTAAGGCCCCTATATACTTCAAGCAAAATCAAAGAATGAAATGGTGTGATGTAATTTTGAGCAAAATCAAGCCAAAATGCAATTTTGGAGTTTGTTTCAGGCCTTCAAAAGAGCTTGCCAAATTAAACTTTCCAGAAAAAGGGAAAGTTCTGGCTCCAGCTGGTAAACAACTTTGAATAACCTTTGGTCCGTGGCGATAAAGTAATAAGTAGGTCTGCTCTGAGACTCTGTCCTCTGTGACGTGGAAATCTTCTCCAGCTCATTTCCTCTGTTGAGTCATTCAAGGTCAGAAATTGAAGTCTAATCATATTCGATAACAATACTGACACTATAAAGCTATTTGGTTTAAAACAATTTATTGTAGAAAATGCTATATAATTAAAAACATGATGTGACTTTACTTGACTGAAGTGCTGAATTGCATTAAGCTCTTGCAAACTAATCCATGACTATAGTCAGATGCTTTCTTAACTGCTGCTTTCTCACTGCTGTCATGTGGTTATGTGTTTATTTTGTTATTGAGAAGAAAGGACAGAGCATATATTGGTGTTTTTTAGACTTTGTCAAACAAATTCTTACTAAAATGTATCTGTTTTCTCATCTTATGTGCTTCGTCTGTGTTGTTAGAGATCCTGTTTGTCCCCCTTTTACCACCAGTTGTCTGGCAGAGCTTTGATCAGTTTTTTTTCATGTTTTTCCCCCCGGACATATACACAGATAATATATTTTAATATATAATTTCACCTGCATTTTGATCAAAACCCTCAACATCTATTGTAATGTAAAGAATCAGAGAAATCAAGTGCATTCCATGTATTGATTATTCCCTAAATTATAAGAACAAAATTGCTATCTTGCTGTGGATTCCTCATATTGAGTCTGTACTTCAGCCCATCAAACCAGAGATTGACTCTTTATATGTCGAGAATTGATTCAGACACATTACAGAAAATCCCCCTCCACACTTCAATCGCTGTTCGGGGGCAAAAACAGAAGCTGTAAAAAATCTCTCATAAGATCACAAATGATCCATGTCAGATAAATAAATAGCTGCAAATCTCTCCCTCTCTGTGTTTCACTCTGCTCTGCTTTCTCTTCTTTTTGAATGAGACCGTATCACTTATTTGACATTCTCATTTTAAGGAGACTCGTGAAGTACATCTTGACCTACTGCCATCCCTTCAGAAGGTTTCTCATGTCCCTCCACTCCACAACACAATATGCATGTTTATCCAGCGCAAGCCCACGAGGACTCTCCTCAACACATATCTGCATTTGACTTTATTTGAAGTTAGAATGGCAGTATAAATCGTAAAGCATGAGGAAAAACCAGATGAATTGTGTCCTACTGATTGCAATAGAATTCATCCTTGACCCCTAAAGATGGCCACTCTCATAATGAACTCCTCGTCTTTTGATATTAAAATCCAATCCAGTACCACATCTCGATATTTATATTAAAATTATTATACAATTTTAGTTAAATTATTTTATTTTATCTTACCACAGCATTCTTGCATAATTTTGCATTAGAATGTAATTTTTTAATGAAATGGTTAATTGGTTATTTATGAAAACATTTAATTTAATCATTTTATTTTTTATTTTATTTCACAACATCATTTGTATCATTTTGCATTAATTATAAACTCAGGTGTAGGTTTTAAAATATTTGCAATATTCCTGTGGTTTAGTTAAATAATTTTTTTTTTATTTTATTTCCCAGCATTCTTGTTTGCATGTTTTTGCTTTAAAAACAAAGAAGGTCACTCTGATAATGAACTTCTTCTTTTAATATTGAAAATGTTGTATTTTATTTTATCTGCTACAGTATTATTGTTTGCATGTATTTGCTTTAAAACCCAAGAATATATTTCTTTTAATATTTCTGTGCTTATTTAATAAAAACTTTGAGACAGCTCTATTGAGGCCGATAGCTCTACCATGACATGAGTTGTTCAAATGCCATTATAAATGTCAGCAATAGTGTTGTCAAATAGTCTTTAGGTTGTGTTCTTATGAAAACATACACACTATGTGCTACAGTTAAATGTTGCCAGTAAACCACTGCTGTTGACTGATCATTTGAAGCAGTGTTATTTTCCCCCACATTTGTGCCCACATATCTGTGTGCTTTCCAGTGAATCCTCTTCTGTCTCGCTGATGTACTCCTGTCTTTCTCTTTCTGGTGACAGAGTTCATCAGTACAATGCCTTACTCCTGGGCAATCCAGATGGGACAGGAATGGGAGGGCACTACTCTGCACCTAAGGTTGTGATAATTGAAGTGAAAGCGGTGGCCTCAGGAATGTTGCTTGACAGCTGCACAGTTTCAAGAGGGATGTAAATTGCCTTTGAACATGACAGGCGGGGCATCATTTGCACAAGTCATCCGTGATGCCAAGAGCTGCGTACCTTTTCCTCCTCAGTGGGTTAGTGGTTTTAATTAACCCCTGGCAACCTTTGCATCCCTAACATGGTAGGAAGGCTTTCCATACCTAACGTATGTCACAATGCTTCTCCAGCATAACAGATTGTAGAGGAAGCTACAATTAAACTGATAAAATACTATTATATATATAGAATTTTTTTTTTTTTTTACTGTTCCCAAACTTTACTGTTCCCAAACTGTAATGTATAATTCTGCAGATTTTATGTGGAACATTAAAAGCTGTCCTAAATAATAATAATAATAATAATATCTTAATATTTATGAACTTCAAAAAAGAGTCATGGAGAAGGGAAGACGTAGATCTAATTCAATAGATCGCTTGCAGCACCTTTCAGAGTTGATAAATTATCTCTTCTTAAGTTCTAATCATGCCACAATATTTTTCAGGCTGGTTTAGTGCTAAAGCACATGTAAGACTAAACAGTTTAACTAAAAATATTTCTGTTAAAATACTACGGCTACAGCTACGGCTGCCAATCAAAAACCATATACAATTAAAGTAAAATATCTTAATAAAATAAATAAAGCGTAAAAACAGTAATTTGAAATAAATTTTCATTAAATGTTTTACAGAAATAAATATATATTTTACAGATTTTTTCCTTGTTTCAATTATGATATTTTACTTTAATTTTATTTTTATTTTTTTGGCAGCCGTAACCGTAGTAAAAAAATAAATAATTATGGGACTTTTTTCTTTTTTTTTACAGTGCAGGGAGTTCCAGGAACAAAACTGAGTGATTATTTTTACAAACATTTATTTTTTAAAAGGAACCGTCAGAACTGTTCCGCTAAAATGATTAAAGCTGTTTTTGAGAAAGACATTTTAAGATAGTGTGTTAAACAATTGCCTCAGCTCAGTTTGTTGAATGGCAATGTGCACAATACAATGTGATACAGCAATGCAGTGTTTTATTGTACTGAACCACTAGGCCACTTGCAGAAAAATACTTTTTCTTTGTCATCATATGTGCCACTGTTTGCTAGATTATTGCACATTTGACAAATAAAATATTTGCTTTCCAATAAGCTTTTGAATCATTAAATATAAATATAAATACCTTTTACTGTAGATGTTACACTATTTTGAAAATACTATGCTACCAATTTAGCATTTGCTCCCCAATAGTTAATCATTATTCTAAATATTTCTACCATTGTAGGCATTTTAAGATATTCAGCTTTGCACAAATTTAGCAAAGCTCCATCTCCAGACACTTATCCAGATTATATGAATGTTTATTTGCATGATGTTGTCATAACTTTCCATATTCACGGTGTAGCCCTTGAGATTGTTGAGGATGATTTAGTCAAAGAGGCAGTGAAGGGGGCTTGTTGTGATTTGATTGTAAGGCAATGCCTTTTCGCGAAGCAGATTTAGGTCAATTCGGCTTGAGTACATACCTGAGAAGTAAAAATTACCCTCATCACAATGACCTCCCCCTAAGCTAGAGCTGGTGAGTAAATAATCAGGCCAGTGCTATAAATGTGATCACTAGTCACTAGCTTCAGGGAGACAGTTTTGTCTTCTTCTTTTTTCGACAAACGTGTCAAACTAAAATACTAGACCCAAACAAACATTAGACATTTTGAAATGTGCCGCTGTGATAGTCAAGAGTTGCGACTGATATTCAGAGACAAGCACCTGCATGTATTTCCATCCCTGTGTTATACAGTCAGCTGGTCTGTTGGCAGTAGGAGGCAGATGGAGCAGAAATAGCCAGCGGGTTAGCAACATGATGGGTGCAAAACCATCATGAGGTGCTAAACGGAAGCATTTGGTGAAGTACAGCAATGCTGCCCTGAGGCTGGAAAGATATGTAGAGGACAGCCAAGCTGTAACAGACTCGCTTGAGACGGTTTGACTGTCCCTTGCTTCCGTTCCAGCAATCATGATGAATGCAGCTGCATGGGATCCACCATGCATGTCTCTAGCTGAATCATTTTACATGAGTTCCATATAATCAATTTACAAATCGTAATACTTTTACATGATTAGAAATGTGCAATTATGCATATCCTAACAATAGTTCATATTTTGCCGTATTTTATTCGTAACACATTCACTGAGTTTCAGAAGTGACCTCAGTCATTATGGAGGTACTGTGTGATAAATAAAGTGGGATCTTTAAACAAACTCCCACTTTACTTGTTATATCTGTTGCGCTTATTTTACACCATCATGCATATTGCCTTATATTTGAAGAAAACTAAAAAAAACGTGCATTGAAAGACGTTCGCAGTTAAAGACTTCCTATACAGATAGGTCTGATAACAATGCTTGGTTTGCAGATACCATATGCAGTTCAACCAACACTATAAATATCATGTGAATACATCACGGGGAAAGAGGAACAACATGCAGTGACAATATAGTACTTTTGGTTGCTAGGAAACTGACAAACGGAGCTCTTATAAACTAACGCCAAGCACAGCATATTATCAGGGGCTTTCAGACTGGACTATTTTCAATTGTAATTGGGGGATGATATTAATTCAGTCAGTTTCTGGCAAATGTTCATGATTCTGCAGTACACCTTATTTTAAAAAGTCGGATGAGGGCAAACCAGCCATTATGCCTCATTTTGGATGTAACAATATAAAGAATGCTATTCCATCTATGTATTAAAAAACCTTTTATTGCATTAGGGATGGTAATTTGCTCATTATCAAGGCTAAGCTGCTCTAATTGATTAACAGCACACCTCATGAAGGAGACTAAATGTATCTGATTGCAATATTAGCAAACAAAACAAAGATACTTGTTCAAAATCTGCAAAGATCTTTCCTGCTTCAACTCGTGTGCCCTTCAGTTGAAGTCCGTAATATTGTAATTGTAATAGTTTTGAGCATATCAAGGGCTGTGCAAAGTTGTATTTAGAGTGGAATACTCAGAAATTCAAGATGATACACATGTTCCAGAGCTGTGGCGTCGTGAGGAGAACATGTTACCAGCATGTACTGTTTAGGCTACACATGTTATGGTTTCAACTTAACGTTAGACACACAAGACTGTTTTAAAGAACACAACCACTTTTTTCATAGTGCAAAATCAAGCTTGCTTGAATGATTCATGTCAGTCTTTTTCAAATTGCTAGTTCATGGTTTTGAGTTTTGCCTTTTAAATGAACTTCAAAGTTCATATTCAATCAACATCTATAGATTTTCAGTAGGCTCCTACGCCCATTTGAATCATTGTTTTGATTGTACTCGGTTTTTTTTTATTATTATTTATTTATTTTTCTCTGTAAATATTGACAGCTGTGGTGAGTCAGGGTGTCCCTGAGGCAGAGTGACCCAGTGTCACCACTCATCTGCGCTACACGTTTACACTAATGCAGGGGAGCTCTTAGCACCATCTAAAGTGTTTTTGCTTTGAAAATGAAGAGAGTGCTGGAGTCTGCTTTGAAAAGTAAAAAAAAAAAAACATTAAAGTGCTTTTGAAATGTTTTAGGAGTACAAATTATTTTATAGTTGTATTGTTAATTTTAAAGCCAGGTCAAAAAGTGAATGTTCAATAACATTGTATTTGTGTTGTATCTAGGGAGGTGCATTGTGCATTAAGGGGATGTTAGACAATATGCTCCAGAGCAATGTTTATTGTGAAATTTACTGTCTTAATTTTGCAGCATGTTGTCTTATAAAATCCTGCTTTTCCTCACATGTATAAATGGGCCTTTATATTTCAGGAAAGGGGTCCCTCACAAAGCTATCATCATATTTATTATATTTACACATCATTGTTCTTAGGGATTTCTTTCAGTCTGTATCTGCCATGATTTTAATGGCTCCAATGAAATGGCAGAATGCTTAGATAAAAAATTTAAATTATGCATTTGTGTAAATTCCCAATGACAAGTGGGATACATTGGCAAATTTTCAGATAACGTAAATGTACAGTAAACAGAATATTAGCTTTTCGGAGTTCCAAGAGACTTCAACTAAATAGCTCCAAGCATGCTCTTTTATGCATAAGATTAAGGTCTATAACAGCTAAAACCCATCAGAGAATTATAAGACTGAATGGTTTTACATGTATTAGCAGCAATCAAATAATGTCAATTTTACAAGCAATAGACACAGCAGATTTTCTACTTTTCAACGTCTACAAACCTCCACAGCCTCACCACCAGATCACCTTTGGCCTCTTTGCCAGGGATGAGCTCAAGGTATATCCGAAAATGGACTTTTGCCAAGGTTCTCATGACAACATTAACTCAAGTGCTTGCAATTTGGATTAGAGGCACCCTGTCACCTTGTCCACCATCTGCCTCCACAAGATGGAATTTGTTTTTATGTCGCTCCATAAGGAGGTAGCAGCTTTGGCTGAGCACCAGACATATCCTCTGCTTGTTCCCCTAAATTATGCATGTTTTCTGATGCATAATGTATGTTCTCTGAAATGAACGCAAATAAAGCAGCTGTATTGTTTCATGTTTATGTAAGCAGATCGCTTATTTGGCTGGGTGCATCTTATGCCTGGTGTTTCTACCCTTACAGCTGCAGATTTGGTAGTGAATCCAACCACGGTTATGTTGTGTGTCCAAACAAGCAGTGCTGTTGTCAGTGGTGAGTGCTGGCAAGCCTCTGTGCATATAAGGTGTTACCAGGAGAGTTGGAACTATCTGATGTGGCAGTATGGTACGTTAGAGAAGAAAATGCTTCTTAGTTCCTGGCATGAACAGAAACTGGTAGCATTAGCTCATTACTGGGCAATATTTGTGTTTTTCTGTTATTAGTCTGGAAATGTGCCTGCACTCATTCCTTCACATGCAGATTGACACTGACCACAGTGAGTCATTTGCCTCTTTCATATACTAATTGATCAAGCATTATTCAGTACAGACTACCTGATGCTGTTTCAGTTTATACTAAATCCAAAGAAGTAGTCACATCAAAAAGACAAAGATTCAATTTTCTTATTGCAATTTTGGTTTCAATGGATGCAAGAAAATCTGACTTTTTTGGAAAAATTGTTTACATGCTCACAAATTTGCTTCAGAATTTAATATTTATTTAATATTCATACATCATTAAAATTCACAAGCCAATGAGGTCCATGATGTATCTCAGCACTGCTGGAGATTTCCCTACGACAGATTTTGTAGCTGAACAAGTGTGCCATTATTTTAGTTTGAAGATTTCCTTCTTTGCTCTCTGTCAACAGTTCTGTTAAGGTTTGTTTTGCTCTGTGCTGATCCAGTGGGCATTGCTGCTGTGATGTGGTTAATGCTGAAGCAGGTCATGAACTATGCAAACTCTCCTTTATTGAAACATGTTCTAGTGACTCATACTGTTTGTGTGATATCATGCTGACTCAAGGTCCTAACCAATCAATCTCACAAAAGGAGAAAAAGCTGAGGCACTGAATGTGTTTGTTCAGTTTCTCAGTAGGTACTCATATCCTAATGCCAAGACATATACTTATCAGTCCCTTTTTATAGTGGCTTACTGCAACCAAGGTCAGACAGGGATTCTGGGATTGGAGACTCTAGTATCTCATCTGTTTTTAATGTGGATGGCAGGCACGTAGATATCGGTAAACATCCGCTTCTGTCACATTTTGTATAGCTACTGTGTTTACTCAATTTTGCTGTGATATGATATGTCATTTGATTATTTTAAGTAGTTTCTGTACATTGGATTTCCTGTTTTTTTCATCAGAGGAAAAGCCAGTGAAGGTAGTTTTATCTTCTTTATCCATGTCTATGACATTATTCACTGTCTCTTGATGACCCTTGTAACAGAGAATGTATCACTGTGTTTTTTTTGTTTGTTTGTTTTTTGTTTTGTTTTGTTTTTTGTAGTTCATGTTATATAGAGTCTGTGTCCTGGACATTATAACAAAATTGTCTTCCTTTTTTTTTTTTTAAACCAGATTCCCGGGATGCTTTGTTCACATGGCTGTCAAATCCATTATACGTCCAGGAAAGATTGCTTCAATGTAATTATTATTCTTAAGTTGTTTTTCACAGCCCTTTTCAGCAACTCCAGCTATTTTTGTACCATTTATATGAGTGAGCAGACACAGAGCAGATATGTAATTACTGTAAATGTAGATCCTTATTTGAATTTTTCCCCCAATGATTACAACTTACACCTTACTCTCTGTAGCTTCTTTCTCAGTAGCTCATCTCAGTAACAACTGTAATTTCTGTGCTCCAGCACAAAAGGAACTTACCATTTAAGTACCATTTAAGAATATGCTATACTGTATACTGTACTGAATTTGTATGTACACTTCTTGAATGTACTGTAACACTTCCCACACTAAGCAGAATGGCTCTGAAGCAGTATGCACCAGTTAATTATATGTAGTTTTCACTAAAGGTCACATAATTGTGCTTGATGTATTCATTGACCAATGTCAATAGTTGGTCTGTGGATAGATGACTGAACTGAGAATACCAGTTTACACTCCCACAGTGTAGCAGACCCCTTTAACAGACGGAAGAAACCACAGTAGAACAATTTCAAAGCCTTTGCCAACTTGAAAAATCACAGAAGATCTTTTGATAGCACAAAGGGTGAGAGACTGTGCCTGCACAGTATTCATCAACCCTATGTAATACATCAGGTTTGGGTTTGATGGCACACTCAGTTTATCAGGTGTTTCAGCTGGTGTCAGCTCCTCACCGCAGCCACACAACGCTCCCAGGGGGCTATGCTACAGACCACTGAGCACAGTGAAAAGAAGTAGGCTGCGTGAACTCACTGTCTGGCACATACAAATGGCCCACTTTAACTGTGTTCTTGTTGCTCTCTCCTGTGAGGAAACAGTCATAAGTCAGATGAATGAGTGCTGATGACCCCCCTGGCACTTCTTCAGCCATTTTATGGGCCTGACAAAAAAAAGTTCTACTGCCTCTATGAGCTGCACATCAACCTTTCAATCTCAGTAAAATCTGCACAGACAAAATGCAGTATTTACTGTAAATATTATTTTGGTTGTGAACCAGGGTCAGTGTAATTTTATGATTATTTATATATGATCAATAGTTTCATTAATATGTTTAACTTTTAATTTATTTTTTGATTTCATTTCACACACACACACACACACACACACACACACATATATATATATATAATCTATATACACACACTAATTGAAAATAATATTCAATTAAAATTGAAAAGCTCAAAATAAGACGGTATACATTTTATCATCAGTGTTGTGTATATCAGAATAGAACTGATAATGCTTTTTAATTCTGGGATTTGAATTGAACTTAAGATTTTCTATAAATTTTGCATTTACTTCATCATAAACATCCGGTCAAATGTTTGTAATAATTAAGATCTAACCAAAGCTGCATTTATTTGAACAAAAGCACTGTAAAAACAGTAATATTGTGAAATATTATTACAATTTAAAATAACTGATTTGTGTTTGATTATATTTACATTTTATGAACATAAAAAAAAAGAAATCTCAGTTATTCTAAACCTCTGACCAGCAGTGTATTTACGATGAACTAAAATACATTCCAATTCAACTTCCTGTAGGGTGTGGCCAATATGAATTGGAAAGAAGACAAGTCTTCATTTATGAATTCTGCACAACCCTGTTCTTCTGTTTATGCATTCATGCATACACGTTTCACTTCAATTACCAAAGGCAAACTGGGAAATCTTGCTCTGGACAAGTGCTTAGTGTTGTTTAGCACTCAAGTGTTTGGTCAGTCCTGATGATTTTACCCAACTAATTGCTTTTTATGGCCAATGTTACACCTGCCTCAGGGACTCGTGTTCTCCACCCTCTTCCTGGCAGTACAGATGCACTGCACCAATACCGTGCCTTCAGAACCTGATGAAGCCGTTATGGTGCAATGAGGAGTATACAGTCGTGGCCAAAAGTTTTGAGAATTACATAAATATTAGTTTTCAAAAAGTTTCAAAAAGTTTGCTGCTAAACTGCTTTTAGATCTTTGTTTCAGTTGTTTCTGTGATGTACTGAAATATAATTACAAGCACTTCATACGTTTCAAAGGCTTTTATCGACAATTAAATTAAATTTATGCAAAGAGTCAGTATTTGCAGTATTTGCAGTGTTGGCCCTTCTTTTTCAGGACCTCTTCAATTCGACTGGGCATGCTCTCAATCAACTTCTGGGCAAAATCCTGACTGATAGCAACCCATTCTTTCATAATCACTTGGAGTTTGTCAGAATTAGTGGGTTTTTGTTTGTTCACCCGCCTCTTGAGGATTGACCACAAGTTCTCAATGGGATTAAGATCTGGGGAGTTTCCAGGCCATGGACCCAAAATTTCAACATTCTGGTCCCCGAGCCACTTAGTTATCACTTTTGCCTTATGGCACGGTGCTCCATCGTGCTGGAAAATGCATTGTTCTTAACCAAACTGTTGTTGGATTGTTGGAAGAAGTTGCTGTTGGAGGGTGTTTTGGTACCATTCTTTATTCATGGCTGTGTTTTTGGGCAGAATTGTGAGTGAGCCCACTCCCTTGGATGAGAAGCAACCCCACACATGAATGGTGTCAGGATGCTTTACTGTTGGCATGACACAGGACTGATGGTAGCACTCACCTTTTCTTCTCCAGACAAGCCTTTTTCCAGATGCCCCAAACAATCGGAAAGGGGCTTCATCGGAGAATATGACTTTGCCCCAGTCCTCAGCAGTCCATTCACTATACTTTCTGCAGAAGATCAATCTGTCCCTGATGTTTTTTTTTTGGAGAGAAGTGGCTTCTTTGCTGCCCTTCTTGACACCAGGCCATCTTCCAAAAGTCTTCGCCTCACTGTGCGTGCAGATGCGCTCACACCTGCCTGCTGCCATTCCTGAGCAAGCTCTGCACTGGTGGCACTCCGATCCCGCAGCTGAATCCTCTTTAGGAGACGATCCTGGCGCTTGCTGGCAAAGAAATGCAAACATTAAACTGCAGGTTGTTTATTACTATAAACTTTTTTTAACAATTTGTTTACACTTTTTTAAAATACTTTTTAATAAAATATATATAAAATAAAAAAAGAATAAGAAATAAAATACTGCTTCAAAGTTCTCCACTAATTAAAATACTCTGTCTCAAACCAATATCATATAATAAAATATAATGAAAAATATAAATAACTACGATTACAGTGCAGCATTACCAATCCCAGCTTGTAGACCTGCTCATATTTAAAAAAATATATATATATATAACTTTTCCAAAGTGTAAAATGCAGCATCAACCGTTTCATTTTTTTAGACCTGCTCAGATTTCGTTATTGCGTTGGACCGATCGGAATTAAGAGCAAAGGTCTGTTTAAATGCCGACGGGAGCTGCGTTTGAATTTCAGTCGTTTTTTTTCCTAGTTGTAGTACTCGCATGATGCTTTTTGAAAACCTTAGGCCGGTGACACTATTTATATATTTTTATATAAATAAATATATACAAATGACAGAATGAGACCAATTGGTTTAATGTATGCAAGAGGTGAGGTGTCCTACTTCTGTTTGTGAGAAAGATCCAAGAGAATAGATCCAAGATGGCGCCGCACATGGCTGCTTCAGTGCTTGGCTCTCCAGTGTTTGTACTGTTTTTGTTCGTTTTTCCTGTTTTTTGTTTAACAAACACGATCAGTTTCACCAGGGATGAACTGCTGAACATTCGGCAGAACACACCACATGATATTTTTCCGGATTTCTATTATACAGACGTTTTACTGAACATTGTTATCGGAGGAGCAGCGGCGCTGATCAAGCGCTTCAAGACGCGCAGACGGGGAAAGCGAGCGGGAGCGCTCGTCAGACTCAGGAAGCGCGGATTTCGAACGCCGTTGCCTAGCATCCATCTCGCAAATCTCCGCTCTCTACCCAACAAAACGGACGAACTCCTTCTGCTCTCTCGGACAAATAAGGATTTCTCTCACTCTGCTGCTCTGTGTTTCACGGAAACCTGGCTGAATGACGCCATACCGGACAGCGCACTCCATCTGCCGGGCTTTCAGCTGTTCAGAGTGGACCGCGAAGCAGAATCAATGGGGAAATCGCGCGCCGGCGGGACATGCTTTTACATCAATGAACGGTGGTGTACAGATGTAACTGTATTAAAGAAGATGTGCTGTCCTGATCTAGAAACGCAGTTTATCAACTGCAAGCCGTTCTATTCGCCGCGGGAATTTCACTCGTTCATTCTGGTTAGTGTTTACATCCCTCCTCAAGAGCAAGTAAGTCTGGCTTTACAGAAACTCGCTGATCAGATCACAGACACAGAACAACAACACCCGGACTCTGTTTTAATCATTCTTGGGGACTTTAATAAAGCCAATCTCTCCCGTGAACTGCCAAAATACAGACAGCATGTTACCTGTCCCACCAGAGACAGTAATATACTGGATCACTGTTACACCACAATAAAGGATGCATATCACTCTGTTCCACGAGCAGCTTTGGGACGTTCTGATCACTGTCTGGTTCATCTTATACCGACCTACAAGCAGAAACTTAAATCTGCTAAACCTGCAGTAAAGACTGTGAAGAGATGGACCAGCGAAACAGAGCAGGATTTACAATCTTGTTTTGACATCACAGACTGGAGTGTTTTTGAAGCTGCTACCACCGATCTGGACGAACTCACAGAGACCGTAACATCCTATATTAGTTTCTGTGAGGATATATGCATTACTACCAGGACTTATTTAACATTCAACAATGATAAGCCATGGTTTACAGTAAAACTCAGACACCTTCGTCAGGCCAAAGAGGATGCCTACAGAAATGGGGACAGGGTCTTGTACAATCAGGCCAGGAACACACTGAACAAAGAGATTAGAGCGGCTAAAAAGACCTATGCTAAAAAGTTGGAAGACCAGTGTACTTCCAACGACTCTACTTCAGTTTGGAGAGGACTGAGAGCCATCACAAACTACAAGACACCATCCCCTTGCACTGAGGCTAATCAACGACTTGCTAACGACCTGAATGAGTTTTATTGTAGATTTGAAACCCCCAACACCCACTCTGACCATCTCCCTACACAACCATTAACACCTCCTGCAATCCCCCTCTCCATACCTCCTGCTCTTCAAATCTGTGAAGATGATGTGCGCCAGGTCTTCAAGAAAAACAAAAGAAGAAAAGCACCAGGCCCAGATGGCGTTACACCAGCCTGTCTGAAAACCTGTGCTGACCAGCTGGCCCCCATCTTTTCACAGATCTTCAACAGATCTCTGGAGTTGTGTGAAGTGCCTTCCTGCTTCAAACGCTCAACCATAATCCCCATTCCAAAGAAACCCAAGATAACAGGACTTAACGACTACAGACCTGTGGCTCTAACGTCTGTCGTCATGAAGTCGTTTGAAAAACTGGTTCTGGCTTATCTGAAGGACATCACTGGACCCTTACTGGACCCCCTGCAGTTTGCGTACCGAGCAAACAGGTCCGTGGATGATGCAATCAACATGGCATTGCACTTCATCCTGCAACATCTGGACAAAACAGGGACTTATGTGAGGATCCTGTTTGTGGACTTTAGTTCGGCTTTCAACACCATCATCCCAACAACCCTCCAGACCAAACTGACCCAGCTCTCTGTTCCTAGCTCTATCTGTCAGTGGATCACCAGCTTTCTGACAGATAGGCTACAGTTAGTGAGACTGGGGAAATTCATGTCAAACAGCTGCTCCACCAACACTGGTGCCCCTCAGGGATGTGTTCTCTCCCCTCTGCTCTTCTCCCTGTACACCAACGACTGCACCTCTAAAGACCCCTCTGTCAAGCTCCTGAAGTTTGCAGACGACACTACAGTCATCGGCCTCATCCAGGACGGTGACGAGTCTGCTTACAGACAGGAGGTTGAGCAGCTGGCTGTCTGGTGCAGTCTTAACACCCTGGAGCTGAACACGCTCAAAACAGTGGAGATGACTGTGGACTTTAGGAGAAACCCCCCTGCACTTTTCCCACTCACCATCATGAACAGCACTGTGACTGCAGTGGAGTCATTCAGATTCCTGGGAACCACCATCTCTCAGGACCTGAAGTGGGACAATCACATTGGCTCCATTGTGAAAAAAGCCCAACAAAGGTTGTACTTCCTTCGCCAGCTGAGGAAGTTTAACCTGCCACAGGAGCTGCTGAAACAGTTCTACTCAGCCGTCATTGAGTCAGTCCTGTGTACTTCAATTACTGTCTGGTTTGGTTCAGCTACAAAATCAGATATCAGAAGACTACAGAGAACTGTTCGGACTGCTGAAAGGATTATTGGTGCTCCCCTGCCCACCCTCCAAGAACTGTACACATCCAGAGTGAGGAAAAGGACTCAGAAAATCACTCTGGATCCCTCACATCCAAGTCACCCATCTTTGAACTTTTGCCATCTGGCCGGCGCCTCAGAGCCGCAAATACAAGAACAGCAAGGCACAAGAATAGTTTCTTCCCCCAGGCAATCTACCTCATGAACAGTTAAATGTTTCCCACTTAAACTTATGCAAAAATGTGCAATATCCTTATATTTATTTGTTACCCCTCCATCCTAGAACATTCCTGCATCTCACTCAATTCTATTCCATTATCATTTATAGCACAATTGTTTATACACTTATTTATTTGCCAATTTGTAAATCTCCTGTAAAAATTTTTTTTTTTTTTTTTGTCTGTGTGTTGTTGTCTCTGTTTACTGGAAGCTTATGTCACTAAAACAAATTCCTTGTATGCGCAAGCATACTTGGCAATAAAGCTCTTTCTGATTCTGATTCTGATTCTGAAATTTAATTAGAGTCGAGAGCATCTTGGGAACTGCTACTGAGATGAGCCATGTGGCGTATAAGAGGATACTCATAACACAATGGATATTACCATCAAAATGGCATTGCACAATTTTAGAGAGATGCATTTAACAACTGACAGTCCAAAAGTACTTTCACCTATTTGCCAAAGTAGCCTACTATAATTTTTCACTAACCTGCTCCATTTGAGTTTTGCAAGAATTTGACAAGTTTATCTTTTTTTTCTGAAAAAAGACCAGAGTAATCTTTTCCTTTAAATTCATATTTAACAATATAGTTAATTATAACAAGAAAAACAACAACAACAAAATAATAATAAATAAAACAGTAAGGTGACTGACAAGCCACTTTTCCAACTGGCATTTAAATTGTTTAATTTAATTCATGCTTAAAATGACATTTAAAAGTAATTAGTATTAACTTATTAACCTATAAATTACTTTGTTGCAAATGCATTTGCCAGTTTATTTTCTTAATACACTTGCCAACTGCCTTTCTTTATTATTTTGCTAAATGCTTTTCTTTATCCATTTATCGGTGAATTAAAATTGGACCATTCACATGTGAGAACAGCAAGTGAACTTTCAACTGAATTTTAAAAGCAATTCGTAACTGCTTCGTACAAATGCAGCTTAAATGTTGCATTTAAAATATAATTTATCAATTTGAAAAGTAACTTAATTTAATTACATTTTTGTTTTTGACCCAAGACAATAAATAATTGCTTCTGCCATTTTATTTTTCAGTGGCACTCATACTCTGCCCCAGAAATTCATTCTCAGAGAGAAGAGAGGTCCTTTTTCTTTTTTCTCAAGATCTGCAACACAAAGTTCTCAGCAAATCACTCCAAGGGTCAACAAGTATTATCTCATGTGCTATCGTAACCCGTGACTCCCTAAATAGTACATCAGCACCCAAAATCTGCTGGGTTTTGGCAGCCTGTAGTTGCATTTTACACCCATGCTATGATTTTCTAGAGTTTGGATGTGTTATTACAGGCAGGTGTGACTGCTCTGTTCCTCAGTACCACCTTTGGGGCTGTACCTATGCAAGTCTCATGACAATGAATGACAGGGTATCATTAAAAACTGCTCCGAGAGCTTCTCATGAGGGGAGACTCTTCAGTTGAGCTCAGGAAGGCAAACTGAATGTAAAAGAGTTCTCCCAGAGCAGACGGGTGCAACTAATGCTGTAAATGCATTTGCTTTTCAGCTGGGAAGTCATTTTTATAAAGATGGTTTTAGGGTGCCTGTTACATAAACCAAAAATGTGCTCAAGTATAATAGTTTTTCCCCACATAATTTCAATTTTAAAAGCCTTACTTTACAGTTGTCAATATACAGATGGAGAAAAACTCCCATAAAGCTTTAGGCATTGGATATTGGCTGTTCTGAGGTCCAAAATTACTGGAAGATTGGAATACAGACTGTCAACATTGTCAGCACTTGTTCTTGAGTGTCATTCAGGTGGATGTTTAGAAGTCCTCATATGGACTGCATTAACATTTAAATTAAATGCTTTCGTTTTTCATATGTTTTATCTTTCTATTTTCTTCTTCCAGAATCACTTGAGCTAATGTTTGATAATATGATTCAATTTATAATACACATCAATAACCAAAGAGATTGTATGTTTAAACTGTGTCTTTTATTGCAGGCACCTTGGTGTTTGAACATGTCAGCAAAAAAATACAATAACAAACTCTCATACAGCCTAAATTGACTTAAAGTAATAGTTTCACCAAAAATTTAATAGGATCAAATATATAATGGTAAATGATGCTTCGAATGTGGTTCCATCAACTATAAAAACATGAACGGCATTTATGGCTCAGGTGACTGGCTCAAAAATACATTGACAGCAGAACTGAATAGCCATGAGCAAAGATAGCAGAGTTTTCTGGGGTTCCTGTGCTAGCCAAGAAACTGCTATTAAGATAAATGTAATGTTAATGGACACTCTCTTCAGGTATATATCTCCTTGGTTTTGCCTCAGGCATAGATTGTTGGACAGTAATGTTAAGGTACAGCACCTAATTAGTGGAGGAAATAAAGGAATCCGACTGATTAGGACTATGCTGCAGAAAAAAAACAGCCAAAGGCTTGAAGCGACACTAAAAGTCCATCTGCCGCTTGTGTGCAGCCCATGTGTGTCCGTATAATTTTCTAACTGTCTGAGCCTCTTGCCTGTGAGGAGGAAATAAAAACAATTCTCCCAAGAGCAGGTGGAGTGTGAAATTCCCAGTAATTCAATTTCTAATGTGAGGGATACCTTTCTTTGCAATAGTATTTGTCTTGTCCTTTAGTGGCGCATGGACCCCAGAGATATCCAAATCATTGGTTTGTGCTGTTTTAGCTTTTCTTCTAAAGTTGTTGCTCTCAAACAGCCTTCTAGAGCTCTCAGAAATTGAGTGTTTTAGAAAATGTGTCATCTGTCTTAGTCATGTGACCAGAAAAGGATGAAAGTGCTCTGACTAACATGACTTGAAATTGTAACATGCTCTAGTGGTTTGGTCAGAGAGCACAGCGAGAACTTCAGATACTCATAATCCTGTCTTGGTTTGACTCTCATCCCCTCATTATCACCTTCCGTCACGATTTAAGACATTGACCAATGAGGTACAGTATGGACTCATTGTTTCATGCTCCGTAGAGCATCTTAACAAGGTCATTAAGCGCAGAAAAATCAATTTAAATGTAAAACACAACACATAATGGAAGCTTGCATTGCTTTTCTATTCATGAGGATTGCTATATATTGTTTCTGGCTAATGGAAATAACGGCCCCTGGTGACTGGGTGTTAACAATAATAAATGATGCTGATTAGTTCTCTAAATTACAAGTAATAAGCGTCACCACACAAAGGACTTTGAGTTAGTTAAATCAATACAGATTTTACCATGCTCATGATGGAGATATCAATAACTGGATGGAAAAATAAAAATAAAACTTTGAATTGTCATTTTTAATATTCTTTGTGCTTCAAGCAATAAGTGATCAAGTAACAGGATTAAAACTTGTATTCAGACTGGCAGTACATTTCCAATAGAGTAATGATGTGACAATGATTATACAGAGGCTGTGAATATTCAATTCAAGTTTATTTGTATAGTTGTTTTCGAGATGCAAATCGTTGCAAACCAGCTTTACAGAAAATTAACGTTTATACATTATATTTAGTAATAGCTTATCAGTGGTGATATCAGTTATCTCAAGTTGATGTCCATATGGCAGAAATGTACAGTAAAAATCAAGCAGTTAATAACATGTAATCAAACAGACGATGAACACTATTAACAGCAATGATTAAATGTTGCTGTAAACTTATAGCAAAATTGGGTCGTTTTTGACTGAGGGTTGGCATCATCTCTTCTCAGGTGTTCGGTCATCTCAGGCTATTCCAGAGTTTGAGAGCCAAATGTAAAAAGCTCTACCTCCTTTAGTAGACTTTGCTACCCTAGGAACTACCAAGAGTAGTGAGAGTTTCCGACCTTAGGGAGCAGATTGAATGGATAGAAGACTAGTTAGGTAGGCTACGCAGGAGCTAAAACATTTAGGGCCTTAAAAGTAAGTAGTATTTTGTAACTGATTCGGAATTTAAAAGGTAGCCAGTGCAGAGAATGTAAAATTGGAGTAATATGATAATATTTTCTTGACCTGGTAAGGACTCTAGCAGCTGCATTTTGGACTACCTGTAGCTTGTTTATTGAAGATGCAGGACAACACCCTAGCAGTGCATTACAATAATCCATTCTAGAGGTCCTGAATGCATGAACTAGCTTTTCTGCATCCGAAATAGGTAGTATGTTCCATAACTTGACAATGTTTCTAGAATGGAAAAATGCTGTTTTTGGGAAATATAATTTTGCAAAAGACAAGTTGCTTTATAAAGTAACAGTACATCCATCTAGATATCTCTATGAGCTTCTGTGTAATAATACCCTGTAAGTAATACCTCTGTCTTTTTATTTTGTATTATCTTTTTGAAAGTGAGAAAGATTAAATTTGAGATGCTGTACCCTCACTATTGTTGTGTCCCTGTTGACTCTACACAGACTGAAAGTACATACTGCAAAAATGAGCTCATAAATGTGTTACATGTGCTACAATCACTTTTTAAGTCCCAGTCATTGATTTCTATTAAACATTTTTCATTATGAAGGTCACATAAAAATATAAATGGAGGTATGGGGTTGGATTAAGGGATCTAAAATATGGTCATGCAGAATAAGGCATTAATATCTGCTTTATAAGTACTAATTAACAGCCAGTATGGGAGTAATATGCATGCTAATTAGCAACTAGTTAATAGTAAGAATAGGTCCTTAAAATAAAGTGTTACCAACTTTTCTTTTCTTTGCTTTTTAGGTTTTTCAAAGAGAAACCAGTGTCAGGAAAGAGCACACTTGACATGAACATTTGACGCACAGTAAGTAAAAAAAAAGGAAGGAATCAAAGAAATTAAGTCCATTTTTATTTTTTGTCATTTCCAACCAAGCTGTCATTTTCAAATGATATTAATTTGTGTAAATCTATTTTGAATTATGTGTATTTAGGGTACATAAAATAATAGCTGTGAAATTAACCTTAACAACCATAAATGTCATTTCCACCACAGAACGCTGTCAACACAGCATATCATTTGACATGTTTTCAGAACAATTACAATTTAGAAAAAAAATAACAAAATATAGTAGTAATTAGACAAATTACGTGAAATAGTGAGAGTGTGTTTTAAAGATGTTTCTTTTCAGAAAGTCTTCAAAGTCAAAAGTGCCCACTGTTAAAGAAACACCCATTAGAATAGTTTGTACAAATTGTTGCCTCATTTGTGTATAAATGTTGGTATCTCTGATTGAAGGGATGTAATGTGTGTGTGTGTGTATGTGTGTGTGTGTGTGTGTGTGTGTGTGTGTGTGTGTGTGTGTGTGTGTGTCTAGTATTGCCTATGTTATGCAGGTATAGTAATACCAGTAAATTTAGACATTGTCAGGATATTTTTTTAGGTCCCCATGAGGAAACAAGCTTATAAATCATGCAGAATTAAGTGTTTCGAGGATCCAAAAATGCAGAAATCTTTGCATAATGGGTAGAGTTAGGGTAAGGGAATAGAAAATGCAGTTTATACATTGTAAAAACTATTGTCACCATAATAATAATGAATACCTGTGTCTGCGTGTGTGTGTGTGCGTGTGTGTGTGTGTGTGTGTGTGTGTGTGTGTGTGTGTGTGTGTGTGAATGTGCGCGCGTGTGTGTGTGTGTGTGTGTGTGTGTGTGTGTGTGTGTGTGTGTGTGTGAATGTGCGCGTGTGTGGGTGTGTGTGTGAATGTGCGCGTGTGTGGGTGTGTGTGTGTGTGTGTGTGTGTGTGAATGTGCGCGCGTGTGTGTGTGTGTGTGTGTGTGTGTGTGTGTGTGTGTTTAATGTTTTAGTGTACAGTATGTGTGTTAAAAATGCCTTTGAATGACCATCTTTGTAACTGTTTTTAAACTCTGAGTGATCTTATCTTTCCAAAGTCTGCAAAGACACAGCTAGCTGGTTAAAATATCGCACGCATGTGAATTGTTTGAAAGAAACCATAAAGCAAACACAGTTATCTGCCAAGGCTGTCAAGGACTGCTGCAGACCACCCCTTGAGAGACAGATTGAGGCCTCAGTCACAGAGACACATTGGTGTGATCCCACCGATAAGAGGAAGTCATTTTATAACTACTCAGTGTTTTTGACAATCACCAAATAGCAAAGTAAGGTAAGGTCATCCGAGGGCTACAGAAGCAGCAAAACTATTAAATACTCAAAGCAGTTAGCATCAAGATAACATCGTTAGTCATTATCCCTTGTCCATTCAGTTGTTATTCTTAACTAACAGATTTATTCAAGTAGATAAGAAAAACCTCCACAAGTTTCCCCAGCTTGACATTTGTAAATCCACATATACATAATAATAATAATAATAATAAAATACTTCTGGCAAAAAAATAAAAAATGTTTGGATTTGAAAAATTATTTGAAACCATGTTAGATATGCAAATTATATTTCACACTTTATGGGGTTTAGTTTGATGTTGAATCTATTGATCAAAGTGTATTCTATATCTAATCCAATTCATAATTTAATGCTTTGTTTTTCCCCAAAAAAGACATATGTAAACCCTCAGGGGAGCTTTATATAAAGAACTACATTCAATATCACAACCCAGTCATTTCTTAAGTAATTTGGTTGAAAAATACAATTTCTCATTAAATCCTTTAGTCTTTCTAAATCAAACTCAGATGCCTTATTAACTAAAGCATAATCTAATCTACCCCCATACACTAGAAATTATGCTTAAAAAGTGTTGTTATTATGGCAGTACAAGTAGTAAATACCTACTACAAACAGAAAAAAAGGAAAGGAAGAAAGAGAAACCCTTTCCCCAAGTGTAAAGTGTCAAGTTTATGTTGCTGAATATGTTTCCACAACATAGCAAAAACTTGTGGGAATGAAGTTTAGCAGGGTAGCTTAAGCTCAGTCTAAAGTAAACCAAGCAGCTGTGAAGCATGACGACACCAGCTGTTGCACTGTCGGCACAGTTATTAGGCTGTCCTGTATTTCGTAACCTTCACATTCATCTCAGCATGACTTTTTACTCTATGAATTTCAGGAGCATTTGAACTTGGGTCTAAAGGGAGCTATTTTGAATGCCAGTTATAAACAATACACTTCAGAGTCTCTAGAGTCTCTTACCACATGCTCTGTCAGAAGATTTAATGGGGTATTAAAGCTCTACATAAAGCACAACACACTAAAATGTCCCTAGAGAGAAAATTTCTCTGAAGTAGTCTTTCACTACACACTTAATCAATGTGAGACATTCAGTGAAGCATTATTTATATCATCAATTACTATTGTAGATTAGACAAGACTTATCAAGTGTGTTAACAGAGTCATGTCAGTCCCTTTTTATGATTTTAGTTGTCTAACTTTTAAGACTGAGGCGATAACCATCATTAATGCTAAATACTAGATGGTAATGTTTAATAGAGTCTTCTGTAAAAGCCCCCTTGAGAGAAAGTACATAGAGTCAATTTCCTGAAAGAAAAAAAAAAAAAGCATTTTCTTTGACATACTTTACACCATTGCAAAGTTTCTGATCCTCCGAGATATCTATCAGTTATCTACTGTAACATCAAATGAGTAAAATGTTTGCTGTTAACTGTGTCTTCTAAAAAGAAAAGTGTATTTTTTTCAAAAGGAACCCTTTTTTAATTAGTTATATAATCATTCTGAATTAAGCATGCCTTTTCCTGTCAGAAACTAGTGAGATAAGTGTTTGCACATTTGGATATTTTGGCTAAAGCTTTGTTTTGCTATAGGAACTCTAAGGAGTAGCTAACCTAGTGAGTTGCCAAACTGCATACTGCCTACATAGGCAGCATCTTAATAAGTGACAGATTTTGAAAACACTCTATATAGCCAGAAAGTTTACATGACACACAAACAGCAACTCACTGTTAATTTAATTAGTTTTACATTAGCATGTTGCTACACAAACTGCAGTACTCTAAATGTGTATTCACACCATGTCAAAATGATCATAATTATTCTGAGATTCTGACTTCTAAAAAGCGTTCATGTCCTTGTAGAACTCATAATTACAACTTGAGGCAACTCAGAATTTTCTAATAGCTCCCACTTATACCACTTGACTGCTGCAACGTAATGCATCAAAATAGTGGCATTAGCAATAAAATGTAGTGGAAGTTTTCATATTTCTGTTTTCCTATAATTTACTATTTTTCATGTCTTAAATCAAGGACAATCTGAAAAAAAGACATTCATTACAATTTATTACAGCTATCACAAGGTCTAAAAACAAATGTCCTGCTAAATAAGCTCTGCTTATTAATAAGACATTTGCATTACTTGTTATATTGTTCTTCTGTCAATGGATTATTCAAATTACACTTATATTTATTTTGGCATTAATAGTGTTGCCATAGAAATGCACAAATCCATGAACAGCTCTGAGTAGAATGTCCCAGGTTTTCAGCTAGATATGGTAATTATGGGATGTAGTGAATGCATAACACCTGTTTAAAAAAAAGCACACAAATATTGGTTAAAATGCATTGTATGTAAATAAAATCATATTTCATTATATATATATATAGACATTATATCTATACAGTACACACATACAGTGGGCATAGAGAGAGAGAGTAATCTAATAAGGTATCTTAAAATGCTGCCTCAAAAGGCAGCACACTATGTTTAGAACAAAACAAGTGTACACATAGCCTTAATTATACAGCACTAGAGCACATCCTCTCCTCATCAGCACTCATTTTTTTGACGTGCAGATTGGAAATCAAAAGCTTTTAAGAAAAAAAATAGATTTACACAATGATGGTGCAGGCAGTTGTCATGGTTACAGACTGAATGTTAGAAGTAAGGTGTGGGAGACCTTACTGGTAGTTTTGCTGTGTGGGTTGAGACATTGCTTCCTGTGAAGCAATCAGATGTGGAAGCTGTACATTGGGTCTGTAGCCCCCTCACCTCAGTGTTCATGGCTACTGGAGCAGGAGACGCTCAGAGTCCAAAGTCAATACAAACCGAGCACTGCAGTGTGAAAAGCGTGTTGAACCTGCTCAGTGCCATTTTTACCTATATGCGATTTTTTTTCAGCAAAAGCAAGAATGCCTTTTGTTTAACACAAAACATGTAGTTTTTATGAAGCAGGCCAGGTGCTTTCCTTTTCTCATCTGTTTTGCATGGCAATATCATTGAGAGTTTGTGTGTGTGCATATCACAGGAGCGATACACATGTAAGGGCCCCAAATCATTTCCAGAACTCTCTCCTGGGGTAAGCAGAAGCGCTTCACTTTAATGAAATTACACGGAATTAGAGCTTGAATCAGGAATCTTTGGGCAAGAGGGGGGCTCAGGCCCCCCAGCATGCTCTGGAAGCAGCGGATTACTGCTCAGGAGAGACTAGGAATCTCCGTGGCAACCACTGGGGATGGGCTAGAGTTGGGAGACGCTTATCAGCTTGAAATGGCTATATCAAGCAGGAATGGGAAGTCTATGATGTTAAAGTCCCATTGAAGACTGAGAAGCATGAATATTCATTTCAGGCGCTACTCTCGTCTCCTTCGCATGACATTGCTCTCATGTTATCTCATAACTTTCTTTCACTCTTTTTCTCTGCTAGTTTTTGTAAAGTCATATCCTCTCTTTCCCAGGCTTCCTATGGAATGTTTTGTGAATTGTTAGCTACGTTCTCTCTGTTTGTGCATGAGCAAAGTGGGTTTCTAAAAATTTCCTAAATTGCGCTCTTGTTTTTGAAAAAACAAGAAAAAAAAACTGAAACTGAAACAGTGGAACAGCCTTTCACAAGTCCTCCTTGGAGGTTTGTACTTCGGAAGTCATTACACTATGATGGGCGTTCAAGTCATTTTGGCTGGAAGAAATAGATGCACTGGGCAATTTATGTGTTTTTCTCACTTTTTCACTCACTGGCAAACACACATGGGCGGATCTACAGGGGGGCAAGGGGGGGCAGGTGCCCCCCCCACTCTAGAGCCTTGCCCCCCCAGCTGCCCCCCTAACTTTAATGATCCAAAAACTGTACTTACAAAAACAACCCACCACTATGTCCAATACATTTATCAAAAGTGAACAATTTAATTTTTAATTTTAAATGTATTATTCGCCCTTCCCCCTGGGCCCTGCCCCTCAAATACTTAGTTACGTCCCTGATTCAAACGTGCAGAGCGGCGTTCGCTCAGTCTGGCTCATACACACAGCGAGTTTGCTTCGGTGCGGTGGCCCTGCAACCAGAGACAGAGCTGCCCCGGACAGATCCTCTGAAGGTGAAGTGAGTTTCCCCAGGTGTAGTTTAAACACACGTTTAACTTAAAGTTACATTTGTAATGAATGTATTGTATGCTAAAGACGATTCAGCATCAGCAAAAACAGCGAGTCTATTACGTTAGGCAAAATCAGCGGTCAAATCGCTCCCTCGTGATTTGTAAGAGCACTCTTCTCTTTGATTAGCCTGATTTTGATTTTAGTAAAGACAAGAACAGCTTAATAAAAAATATAAAATATTGAGGGGCAGCGCTAGGGCTGGGCTAATGGGGCTTAAGCCCCGAAAGTTTTTAGTAAAGCCCCGAATATTTTGTTAAATTGTCTTTCTCACAGAGCAAAACAATTCATCAGAAAAACAAATGTGAATAAGATTACAGCGGCCGCGATTAACTAATCATGAACAGTGCATATTACATTTTTATTTATATTTTCCCCTTTGCATTAAAGGTACTTTTGACGTGCTTTTGCAACGTTGAGCATTGTAGCCAATCACATACATGTCTGTTGATCACATCGGCCAATCAGAGGCGTTTAAATGAGTCGCTGTGCTGAAGATGTGTTTTGCGCGAGCTCACCGAGTTCACGTTCGCAAACCTGTCATTATTATTGGCAATAAACTTAAGATGCAGATAAGAGATTCACTTGATATTATTATTGATGCTGCTCTGATGCACTACATTACGCAACTCTCTGTTTGTTGTTAGGAAGACTAAAAGTTCAGCGGTCTAGCTCATCAATGTCAAAATTATTAAATAAGTTAACAAATGCCTGGTAAAATGTAAGTAGATAATTTAATATTTGACTGTTTTACAATAGAAAAGTTCAACTTTTTTTATTTATTTATTAAATTTTGCCTTTTTGAATTGAAAATATGCTATAATTTCCTTGATTCATTTATGTAAATTACAAATAAAATATTAGCTGCAAATAGTTACAATTATTTCACTAATACAACAAGCCTTTCTTTTTCTTTATTCCCTTAAATCGCTTTAATAATTAATTAATTACTTTAAACAAAAATACCCAATTTTAGTTTGGGCTGTTACGTTACAACACACAATACAGTGCCAGTTAGGAGATCGATCATTTGATTAGCTAAGCCTAAGCAGTCCTATTAAATCCAATTCCTCTCAGATATCACAGCAATGAAACCAGGTTACAACTGGGGAAATAACAAATACAATAGAATTAAGTAGTCTAAACATAACTGGTGTGTGTGTTGTGAATTAAAAAACGTTGTAGTGTGTAAGGGCATGATTAAACAATAACTACTGTAGTTTAAAAGTGTTTTTGTGTTTTTTTTTAAAGCAATTCATATATAGGGATTCCATGTACCCCTGCCACCCTGCCAAGACCTCTTGCCACCCCTTTGCCCCCCCCATGCAAAATTTTCTAGATCCGCCACTGCAAACACAAGAAGCTTTTAGTGCGAGTGCAACTAAATGAAGAGCAAACAATGAATGTTAGGTGTGGATCTGATGCTTTATCAATGCTTCCACAGAGAATGATGGGAAATCACAAACTTACTAAATGAACATTATTTTCTGGCAAGCTTTATCACTGTTACTCCAACAGTACATGAAATGAGTCAATTATACTGATGACAATCCCAAATACAACATGTCTATAATAAATACTTTTAAAGAGTGGATTTAAAATAAATCTTATTTTCCTAATTACAATTTTATGGTAGTATTATCATGTACTGTGTTCATGTGTGGGATTTATGGTAAATGTATCCCCCTTTATGGCCAATGTATCTCTGCCTCTGCTTAATTATTTTTATCCCCCTTGGGGATAAATTTATTTCCCCCTCAAAGTGATCAGTGCTACTACACTAGTGGCGAGACGGATCACAAAACTCATCACGGATCCGTGGTTTGATTAAAGTCAATTTTATTTTAAAATGCGCTACTTTGGCTGGCGCGCAGCCTCTCTGTATTCTATGGTGGCCGAGACAGCTCAACACGCTGCAACTTAAGAAAACACATGCAAATTGAAAAAACATCAGCAAGTGAAGAAAACATCTTTATCAGTTTGACAACACAACTGCATATAACGAGCTGCAAATCATCACAACACATGCATATAACGAAATGCGCTACAAATCCTCACAACACTTGTATACAACGAAACGCGCTACAAATCCTCACAACTTGTGATGATTCGCAGCGCATTTTGTTATATGTAGGTGTTGTGATGATTTGCAGCTCGTTTCGTTATATGCAGGTGTTGTGATGATTTGCAGCTCGTTTCGTTATATGCAGGTGTTGTGATGATTTGCAGCTCGTTTCGTTATATGCAGGTGTTGTGATGATTTGCAACACTTATGTTGTCAAACTGATGAAGATGTTTTCTTCACTTGCTGATGTTTTTTCAATTTGCATGTGTTTTCTTAAGTTGCAGCGTGTTGAGCTGTCTCGGCCACCATAGTATTCACCACTCTGCAGACTTGCTCAATGTTATCTGATTGGTTACACCTCACGAGTAATAGCCTATCAACACGTGCGAGACGGTTGAAGCCGGGTCCGCTGGGCAGTGGAGTTGATAACTTGCGACTTTGTCACTAGATTTAGCCCTTTTTTTTTTCAAAAAAGCGACTAGCGACAAATCTAGCAACTTTTTGGACAATCATTATTTAGTCTCTGAGACCCTCTGGTGCTGCCGTACGAGCGCGAGGTCTCTCTTTTCCAGCCTCTCTCTCTGTATCTGCTGTGTTCAGTGAACGCAGAGAGGAACAGCACTTTCAGTCAAAAATAAATAAATAAATAAATAAAAATCAAGATATTCTGTTGCTTCTAACTCTATTTTACAAGCAAGTATAGCCGACATCAGTCACAGCACAACCACTGACTTTATCGTGTGTATTTGATTTCATTAGTGCAGATTAATGTTTGAGAGCTGGTTGTGTAGTCTTAATGGACCGCGTTTCAGTCATTGTAATATTCATTCCGTTGTCTGACAAAAGAAACATTAAAATATAGTAATAAAAACTGTTTTATTGAGAATTAAATTAAATGGCTAAATTAAATTGCAGTATGTGAGCATAGGGAGGCAATACAATACCACGCACTTACGTCATAAATATGCTAATTGCTAAATAAGCGCATGACGTCATATAGTTCATGTTCTCATGATTCATTTTTATGAATTAAAATGTTTCAAAACACACACATATATATATATATATATATATATATATATATATATATATATATACACACACACATACATATACATCCTATGATGTGCCAAACAGGAAATAATTATGTAAATTCTGAAGCTATAGATGTAAATCTGAATATATAAACTTAAATGTGAATGTACATTTATAACCACAAATATATAGCCTAGAAATCTAGACGTACCCTAGCGGCAACAAAATGTATTTCGCAGCCTAGAGTACAGTCTAGCAACTCTCAATACACCTTCTAGCAGCAAAAACCCAGATTGGGTCAGGCCAATCACGTCGTGTATAGAGCAGGCGGAGCGGGCTTAACATATGACGACAGAGAGTTGCGACCATAGACATAATATACGTATATTATGTCTATGGTTGCGACGGCTGCCACTTGAAAACAGAATGGCGGCTGCAGCTGTCGAACAACGATCTTTTGAATAGCTTTGGCCGCGACTCTGGAGGACTAGGAGTTAAGTTTCTCTTTAAGAAAAGAGCAAAGAACGGCACTTAAGTCATTTTTAAAAAAGGAAGATGTGTTTGGAGTTTTGCCGACTGGATACGGAAAAAGTTTAATATACCGCTCTGACTACGTCACCTTCTTCGTTGCTCTGATTGGTTGTAGCGCTATCCTATTGCGTGCAGAGGGATTTTGAGAGACAGCCGTTTATCCCGCCCCTCGGAGTAAGCCTCGTCTATGGAGAGTTTCCAGACTAAACATCTTGATGTAAGTCTGGCTGGCCAGGCTAACAAATATATAGAAGTAAATCTAAATATACTAATGTTAATCTGAATATTTAGATATACGTCTGAATGTATAAATGCACATTTGAATATATAGTACTTCTGAATATTCAATTCAATTCAATTTTATTTGTGTAGCGCTTTCTACTATACAATTTGTTGCAAAGCAACTTAACATAAAATTAAGTTTCTATAATATGTAGTAGTAGCTTATCAGTGGTGACTCATCCTTTATGCACATAGGTCAGAAATGTATGGAAAAATCTATTAAAGATGTAATCAAACAGACGACGAAAACTATTAACAGCAATTATTATGATGCAATAAAACTTATAGCAAAATTTGGTAGTTCTGTATGTTGTTTCAGTGTTGGCATGATCTGAGGTTCTCTGAGAGGTTGGCAACATCTCTTCTCAGGTGTTCTGGATCCAGACTGAAGCTTGTGTAAATCCAGGATCTCAATCCCTTGGCAAAAACAGAGAAACAAATAGAGACATAATTGGCATACTGTTCCAACCAAGTAAAATTAATTTGTTTAACCAAAGCTAAAGAAAAATAATGTGCATTTTATCAGTTATAACTGCAATCCAAGATTATGAAATGCATTATTTGAATGCTTGGCCAAAGAGATGTGTCTTTAATCTAGATTTATACAGAGAGAATGTGTCTGAACCTCGAACATTATCAGTAACACTATTCCAGAGTTTGGGAGGCAAATGTGAAAAAGCTCTCCCTCCTTTAGTGGACTTTTTTTTTTTTATCCTAGGTACTACCAAAAGTCCAGAGTTTTGCAACCTTAGGGAGCGTTGTGGATTGTAGCATTTTAGAAGACTAGTTAGGTACACAGGAGCTAAACCAGGGTTCCTCAAATCTTACCCGGCCAATGCGCTGCAGAGTTTAGCTCCAACCCTGATCAAACTCACCTACCTATGATTTTTCTAATGATCCCCAAGACACTGATTAGCATGCTCAGGTGTGTTTGTTTAGGGTTAGAGCTAAACTCTGCAGGAAAATGGATCTCATGGTCCATATTTGAGGATCCCTGATAGAGTCCTGCAATGGGTCGGGTACCCACGGGCATTAAAGTGGCTGAAACGGGTGGATTTTGCAAGGGCCTTGTAATAATATTGTTGAAGATGCAGGACAACACCCTAGCAGTTCATTACAATAGTCCAGTCTAGAGGTCATGAATGCATGAACTAGCTTTCCTGCATCAGAAACCGATAACATGTTTCATAGCTTGGCAATGTTTAAAAGATGGAATACATTACATTTATTCATTTAGCTGATGCTTTTATCCAAAGCAACTTACAATTGCTATATATGTCAGAGATCGCACACCTCTGGAGCAACTAGGGGTTAAGCGTCTTGCTCAGGGACACATTGGTGTCTCACCGGGCCTCTCACACCAAAGGCATGCGTCTTATCCACTGCGCCCACCCCATAAAAAATACTGTTTTTGTAACATGGAAAATATGATTTTCAAAAGACCAAGTTGCCGTCTAATATAACACCCGGATTTTTGATTGTGGAGGAAGTAACGAAACTAAAGTAATCCAAACTCCAGGGAAAACAGCACAAGCAGAGACAGACAGGAACACAACATCGACATTACAAGTAGGACTAACTGAATGGACTGGGGCTTTTAAACACATGATAATCAGGGAGGAACGAGACACACCTGGAAAAAAATTAACACAATCAACAGGAGACAGAAACTGGGTCACGGAGCACATGGTGAGCAAAAACACACACAAAACATGGGATATAGTCTAACATGACTTCCATCTTCCAGATGGCACATCCTCGTGCCACACAACTAATTTTTAATAATAAAAATAATTTGTCTCTATCTATCACAGCAAAAAAAAAAAAATCAAAAGCAGCATTTCACGCTATACTGTACCTCTAATGGTCTCTTCATCTATCTGGTCTAAATAAATTGTAATCAGGACTGTGGGCTGTTTTCTAATCATCAGTCATGAGAGAAAGCAACACTTACTCTGGGGAAAAAATGGCTAACTGTTAGATGGTTTTATCTTAAAAGAACCCTTTCCTCAGTACCACAGGCCGTAGACCCACTGATTTGATCAACTAAATCTCATCAGTATCCCCACATTTTCTCTTCATATAAGAGAAGAAATGAGTGAAAGAGAGTGAGAAAGTGGCAAACAAAACCAACACACAAGCAGTTGCCCTGATGGTCAGTGCAATGCAAACAGACTCTGGTGAGAAACTCCATTACTGATAATGGTCTGTGTTTGTGCCGGCTGTTGAAGAATCAGCATGGCTAATTGACCTTGCTGAGTCTCAGCAGGCAATGGGCTCCGTGTCAGCAGAGCAGGGAAGGACATTATCTGATTTCACACAGTTTGATGTGCTCAATGACACGCAGAATGACTGTTGTTCCTGTGAAATCATATGACAAATATTCATGGAATGAGGCCAAGAGAAATATACCAGAGAAAGCAGAATATATAAGCTATGCTTTTTGTGATCAAAATAGTGAATATGTTGCGTTCAGCATAGCTTTCAAACGCACTGAATGTATCCAGGACTGCTATATCCAGATTTCAACTAATCTTTTTTCGTACTTTTAATCCTACTACGGTACACATTGGACTTCTGGGACTTCTTATTACTCTGAGTACTCTGTGCTTTGCCTTGAAAGGTGTAGATTGATCTGTTGCCTTCAGGATTTGAGGTGAAAGTGATTGAAAGTACTGCAAATGAGTCACTTTCCAGATATAGCCAGGCAGTCTGTTCTCTGAATCTTTCTCAGATGGAAAGATGTCATTCTCGGACAAACAATATTTAGGTCGAACCAAAAACAGGCTGTGTCCATCCATTCTCTTAAAATCAGGTGAAATAAGGCGATTAACTTTGCGATTGGCTCAGCACACTACATTGTGCACTTTATATACTCTTTGTATTTCAACACATTCGCCTTGAGGAAAAAAAATCATTTTAATGAACTAATTTTCCAGTTGCTCTTGCATAGATTTGAGAAGTAGAGATTAAGTACAGAGCAAAATGATCTGTGAACTAATAGAATAGCTTACATTAACAGTGTTAGTGTTTATTATTGCAAACCAGACTGTAAAATTTAAGAAAGAATGACTTTCCTGGAATCGTTCATGCTTGACATGATGTTGCGACTCAGTTTAGTTCAAAGAAGACTAAAATGGTGGGAAAAAAAGTTTTTTTGTTTTTTTTTTGTGAATTCTCCTACAGTAAATATTCAGCTCTCACAGATGGTGGATAACTGATGCTACATTGGGATGGGCTTTGCAGCCGTTATCAACTCAGAAGCAGCAGGTTGCAAAGAGAAATGCTGCCAAGAAATATTACATTTTCTTCACTAATCTCATTCAAACTACCTGTCACGGTCAGTTGCATTGCTAGTGCTAAATTGATTACAGTTATTACTGATAAGAAGCATGTCTGATAAAAAAAAGACCCAATTTGGTGGGCTGTACATTCTCTGGGGTGATTTGATGATTGAATGAATGATAATGAATTGTCTTCACTTTGAGTTTTGTATAAAAAAATCCAAACCCAAACTTATCACTATATGCATTTTCAGCTAAACATTTAAATACTATTGTGCCAATGCAATCTGATATCAGTGTATCTGAATACTGAATTATTATTATTATTATTATTTTTTTTTTTTCCTCACAATGCAATACAAGATATCAGTGGTGTCAATACCAACCCTGCAACCCAAAGTCAAGTTGGGATCCCAGGAGGCCATAATAGGGCACTAGGAAGTCTGTGGGGAAAAACCAGACTGACAAAAGTATTGTGAAAAGCACTCTACATATTTGAACAAAATATTTGTCTTCAGGTTTATATATCTAACAATATCTTGTATATTTAACTAAATGTATACACTGTCAATTAAAAAAAAAAAATATAGTAGACAATATAAAACCAAATCAATTTTAAGCACAAATTGTATTTAAAATATCATCCACTCTTTCTGTGATCATATACATATCATCATATTTAGGAATTCCTGTCATCAAAAAAAGTTTGAAAACTCCTGCATAATAGTCAAATATTGTCACAAATCCTTCCTTGACAATCAGACACAGACATCCCTAGTTGTCTTTCATCTGTGTTGAATTTCATTGCATTTGACGCATCCCCATCAGTCTTCACCAACCCTGCAACACAGATCAGATTTCTAACCCAGACTCATTGAATAAGATTGAATGACATGTGCCTGTGATGATATTGCATTGCTATTTACACATTTTGTGGCCCTTTCCAAGTAAAATGTCCCGTGACCCTAGCCTAAAGCTTACCAATAATATTAATAGTTAAAAAAACATTTACTAAACCAGCCATGCCATTTTAACTTCTATGTCTTTTATTAAGTGTTGTAACTTTATAATGAGTCTCAGGACTCGTATCTGAGTGCTCCACATCGCAAGTGCAATACTGTACCTTGTGAGCAACTGAGCACGTTTACTACATCAGAAAAACCATGCAAGTTGAGGTGGTTATGTTATGGAAAACATAAAAATGTATTCATTCACATATCATGCATTGTGGTAAAATGTCACAGTATTGTAGAATCATGCAAATTCTGCATTAATCAGCAACTGTAATCATAATTTGTGTGAAAAGCAATACAAGTTCTTGGTGTTTTACTGCAACTGGTGTTCATTTCAGCTGGAAACGGCAGTGAATTGTAAGTTTATGAACGTTTTGCCAAAATGTAGGAGGAGGCCCTTTTTTAATGAGCCTACGGTGTGTTGCAATCATCAGGTAACTTGTATTCATTTAGATCCTACTTTGCCTATATTAAAAAGTGTTTTGTGCATCCTTGGCATCCTTGGGTCCATGGCATCAAAAAGTTTGAAAACCCTTTCATTAAACTATATAAACCCTGCAGTATTAGCTGTAAATCACTGATGTGTATGTTTCGTCTGTGCTTTATTTGTGCTGTTGTTAGCCTGGAGCAGGATCATACACCTTGCTCACTCTGTCAGAGCAGATCATGCCAGGTATCCTTGCACCACACACCCTGTCGTAGCTGATGTACATTTTACAGATTTCTGTAATGATCTATCATCCGGCTGCTGAAAGCTTCTCTTGACCCACCCCCTCACTGCCAGCACACTCCTGCACTCTGATTCAATTTCACAGGTATCTGATCCCAGAGTCCTCGACACAAACCATCCCAGCGGTCTTATTTCTTAAGAGACTGTAGGGAAACAAACAGACAGAGAGACTGAAACCTGTGTGTTTGTACTATTCTGTATGTGTGTAATGTGTACCAGTGCTTTGGCATGGCGAAGCCCTGTTTATAATGCTAATAAGGTTCTTTAAATTTTGAATCGAGAGAGAGAAAGAGACAGACAAGAGTAGAGACCATATATCACACATAAGCTATGTTTAATATTTTTTTTATTATTAATATTATATTATTATGAATTAATTATTAATTATTTAATAATATTATTAATATTGTTTTATTATTTGTGCGCATATAAGGATCCAGAAGAGTTCGTTCTATTGCACTTTTGCGCTTTCACAGTCTTGGAAACATTTTTGCAGTTTCATAGGAAAGGACTAATAGACTGTCTCATTTCAGTGTGATGATAAAAAGTCCACAGTTACTGTTTGCTCTGCTTGTTTATCTGATAAGGAACCTGCCTGCATCCTGAAAAATATATAGTAAAAAGAGATTTTCGCAGATTTTCACCTGTCTACCGTAAAACATGATGGAGGAATATAGTAAATAATTCATTATTTGGCATGCAAAACTATAAAATCTTAATGCAGGTCGGCTACAGACAAACAACGGGAAGTTCTAATGGTTTTGAGCTGAAGGCGTACGTCTTTGGATGCGCCCTCAGAGTTGACACAAACCTTGAGAGAGAGCCGCACACAGACAGCTCTGAGTGACTTTCAACTGAGTCGCATTTCAAAACATTGCCATCAGTCTTCCTCAACTCACTATTAATGAGTGTCATTATTCTCTGGAGTTCCTGCTGTTTTCTGTTCCATCCTGTCCCGTCTCCTGAGTCAAGATTCACATCAAGATGAAAAACAGCCAAGTCTCAAGTTGTTTAAGACGAGAAAATGAGTAATGACCATATGCTATATAAATGTTAATTAAACATTCATAGGGTGAATGGCCGTGGATGCAACAGCTCTGTAAAAACATGTAAATATTAATGTTTGGTGCCAGCTAATGGTAACTATTTGATTTTATTAATGGGAGGTAATTGCAGAGCGGTTTTCATGTGTTTAGACTGGTAATATCTTACCATACTCATTTTAATTGAGCAAACACATCAGATTCTGGCAGGTACTTCAGTCAGTAATTATTTTCATGTTGTGACTTATCTTTTTTTTTTTTTTTCATTTTGCCTTATTAAAGTAAAAATAATGGAAATCAGTTTTTCAGACTATAAAGTGAAAAATCACATTGATTTTTGAAATATGCTAAGAATTACATTTACCAGTGTTATTAATATATTAGTGTTATAAAATTTTATAACTTTAAGTGAAAATTAGATGACAGCAAATGTGACCTAAAATTAAATATCCAGCCGATTTTAAAAAAAATATATTTTAATGCTATTGTATTAAAATATTTAATAATAAAATTCAAAGAATTGGCAAGTAATATATTGAATTAATCATTAAATTTAAAGTAGAAAAACTGAAATAAAGTTTTCTTCTCAAAAATATACTCCAACAACCTTTTTTGTTTTGTATTTTTTTTTTAAAGCAAAGTTTTTGCTATATATTAATTGTCTACTATGCAGTTTAATTATATATTATATAGCCTTTATTAATTATATTTGTTTGTTTGCTTATCTACCATGATTGTAAGAAGCCAAGGAAACAGAATGAAATTCTGTAAAGTGAAGCAGTCAGGCAGCTGTGCTTGTCACAGCAGGTAGACTGTGGTCAAAGAGGCTGTACAGTATTTGGTGTTTTAAGCATGAAAATACTGAAACTGCCTGGCAATACGGACCTGTTAGTAAACACTTCTTCTTTTTTTTTTTTTTTTACTAGCAAACAAAGTGCATTGAAAATAAACAGACATGCAACGATGAGTGCCACTGACATTGGTGATGACATTGACAGTGATTGTGAGGGTGACAGTGGCCTTATTGTTGACAATGATGGGGAACAGAAATAACAGACGGGGAGAAAGAGGGGGGTATGTCTTTTACAGTTTATATTCTCATTACCAATATGAGCTTGCAGCTGTTTCATTATGCAGGTGAACAGAGGTGTGCTGTCGCTAATTAATTATAGTACTGTGAAATGGAGCATTCTGATCCACAAACTGATGATTGTCTAAGTTTGCTACATCTGGTTTTCTGTGCACTGACACAGAAATGAAGTACTTTGTATTTGATGTCTTGTCACACAGGCCAACATAAGGCCAAATCTCTTCTTCACAGCAAAGACAGAATAATTGCTTCGTTTACAGATAATAAACAACCCCAACCCTCAGCATCTCACATATACTGACAGGAACATATTAACAAGCGAATGTCTTAATTGGTTCACAGAGAAAGTTATGGCAGGTTTGGAATAAGCAGAAAAGGAGAAGTCTTTTTATGCATAAAATAACTTCAAATGTTTGATGAGTCTTTAATGCATTTTGCTTTAGTTTTTCACTTTTCATAGATTTATTAAAGAACAGTGACAGCACAGATTCAATTTCTGTCGGGGGTTCAGTTGAAATTGCCTCAAGTTATTTTCACAGCAAATTGCCTTTTGAAGTATAAATGACCAACTGTTCATGAAAATGAGCCAATCAGCTCTAGTAATTTTTGTTCTTTCTGAAATGAATGAAAGTTTTATATATTATTTAGATGACATATTTTGAAAATCAAAAATGTTGTATACAGAAAAAAAAAATAATAATAATTAAAAAAAAAAACACATGACCAGAGGAACATTCAAGTTAAAAGATATTAAATTTCAATTAAGTCTTAAATTGTTTAATTCTCTTTTGCCTTAGACTGCATTTAATATTCACAGTTTTTTTTTGTATACATATATACAAAACATTATTAAATACACTGGGCTAATAGATTAAACATTATTTCTCTCATCTTTGTCTTTGAACATACCCCAGTCTGGTTTATTTTAGCGAGCTCCACATGATTCACAAAAACAAATATGAGTGAATAAAAGTTAATTGCTTCCTCTGGGTTTATCTTTGCCATCTTTTATAATCCTTGATATAACCTACGCTTCATAAGCAGGTTGATGGTAATATTATTATTCAAATATATTGTTATGGTTGTGCTCATTTCTGATTTTAGAGTTGTACATTTTCTTTATTACAAAACATTGCTGGGAATAAATCAAAATCAGTCATACTAGAGATGACATTAATGTAATCAGCACTTCAAACGATGGAATAAATAAATACTTGCAGTGTAGCGTTTGTTCTGAATGAGATCTGTGCTGGCCTAGTTCATGGATTTATATTCTAATTAGCTATGCCTGGTTCCATAGTTGCATAGTAAAACTAGTTAAATGATTATAAAAAATACAAAGTTCAATTCAATTCAAAGAATGTGGTATTTTTTATGAATATTTATTTTAGTTTCATGCAACATGAACACTATTTTATCCCAAACTTCTGTAATGTGGTTCTAAAGCTGCACTTGTGGAATACTTTTCACATTTTGTAAAAACATTTACCTTCTATGAGCATGCATCTCATCCTTCAATGCATTTTAATGGAAATAAATGGAGAGATGACTTTGTGCTCCGCCGTAGCAGGACCAGTCACCAAGATAAATGAGGTGAGCCTCTAATGGAGTTGAATGAATTAGAGAAGTTCCTCCCCACATCTCTGCAGGGTTCAGCCTGGAGTGTTCACCGAAGTGGATGCCATTTCTTTGGTCTGCGGTGGAAGAACTAAGACATCTCTAATGGTCTAGATGATATTTTGAAGAAAATACAACACTGGCCTCCAAATAATCTTGTTTCATCATGTAACATTTATTCATTTTAACTCAAAACAAATAGTCAGAACTGTGAAATATCTTCAGACTCAGATCAGGATGTTCAGCTAGCACAGGCTTTTCTGTTCTTGTTCGGCCTGCTTCATTGTAGCTGTGCTATTGATTTGATTTTTATTAAGAAACAATGGGTAGAGATTTTTTCTGTTAGAACTTGAGGTCGATTAAAACATATTTTATTGGCTTCTTTTATTGACTATAGCGCTTTTTTCGGAAATGTAATATATGACATATATTGCCCTATATCAAGAGTGATATTGTTGTGATAGTATGGAATTATGTTGCCTTTAAGGCCATATATAATTTTCATATTTATACATTCTCTATGGTTAAAGGAAGTTTTTTTGTAATACATATTTTATATATATATTATATTTTCTTATACAATATCAACATATATTGATGAATTTTAGGATATATATGAATGTATGGAACATATATGGAACTTTAATATATGTACACATATTACTTTTGTGTATGGGCAGCTTCATGGTACAGAAAAACACTCTGCATCAATAAATGATAGGGTGAGCATGATAACAGCCAATAATGCTGAGGATCCATTCAGCTTTTCTTTACAGATGGAAAAGCATCAGTGCTGGGGCTGAAGCTTAGCCTTTCAATTGGATATTGACATTCAGAAGACAGCGAAACACCAATAAGCCCCACTATCTCTTTGTTATTGCAGACTGACAGTCCTTCACATTATTGGTTTAAATGACACCTCTCAGCATTCAGCAACAAAGCCCTGCTCCAATCGATACTCTCACCATGGCAATGGAATATGCCTGACCATGGCCTTTATCACGCATGCATAGCATTTCAAACGCAATATGCAAAAACGCCTGTCGAATGAATCCTATGAAGGCATGATATATGAAGGCAAAAATATACTAACCTGAAACTGTGTGTCATCTTTCAAGTGAATCGTCCCACACAGGGTGCACTTGAGCTGTTAAAATTGTGACATCAGTATTATCTGTATGTGTGTTGTGTGAAGTAATTAGGCATGACTCTGCCTCAGGAAATTTTGATGACATTTCCATAAGACCAATGTAGAAATAAGTAAGGCGAAAAGAACATCAGTGAGTTGATGAGGCATAAATGACTTGATTATATTGTGTTTTATATATATATATAATTCATCTGGAGATGTTGTATGACCAGTTTAGGATACATATTTAATATACTATTAATAAGGTACAATCTGCATGTCAGAGTATTAATAGCATGTAAACCTTTGTGGTCAACTTGACTGCTGCTCAACCTGGTGGCAGATGTGTTAATTTGTGTTTTTGTCTTCTATTTTCCTGACATACTGTACACTGCAAACTGCACTGAGTGGATTGAAGTATATGTAACCAAACTGTGACATACAAGATATATCTATAAAAATCAAGAAACTTCCTACAAGAACAAGAACTTGTGTTTGTAATTTCAATTAATTTGTAAATCAACCCCAATTCTGCAGGAAACCCTAAAGGACTCAGCAACCCAGCTTTACTGAAACCAATTGTGAGTTTAAATTAGTGGTGGGCATAGATTCATTTTTATAATCTAGATTAATCTCACTGTAATATTGGAATTAATCTAGATTAACAACCTTACGCCTGTTTCACACATACTCCGTCTGCAGTACGTATGCATTTCATATTTTTTTTACGCACCCATGTTAACGAATTCCAGCATTCACGCGGTTGCGGTCCATCAGTGTGTTCCAGGAGCGGTGCGTCTGCAGCAGTGCAGCGATCGTTCACGTACCGAGTAGCGGACTGCAAACGCGTCCTGTGTGAAAGCTCAATGAGTATGAGTCTGTGCTGCTTCAGCACCACATTCGTAATGCACACGGACTGCATACGCACTGCAGACGGAGTATGTGTGAAACAGGCGTGCGTCTTGTCGAGGTTTCCATTGGGAAGCTTCTTAAAAAAAAAAATAATAATTCCCTGAGGCAAACCCGGTGGCTTCGGCTGCATCCATGTTAGCACGTCACGTTTGATGTGGTAATACACACAGGTTCGACGACTCGTTCTCCCCCCCTACAGTGCAATTCGGTTAGGCATACATCCGTGCTAAAATATCAAGGTGAAAGTCATCATAGCTCGCGTAGTGTAGACCCAGCTCTCAACCCAACTTTGAGAATAGATTAACGGCGATATTTTTTTATCGCCTGATAAGAGTCTCCCGTTAATGCAGCACGTTAACGCAGATAATAGCCCACCACTAGTTTAAATCTAAAGTTAAATATAATGAACTTGTTTATTATAAGTTATATTTGTGGGTTGCTAATTATTTTTATGCTTATTGGAGTATGGCACCGTTAACTTTGAATTCAGCCATTTATGAGGTTACATGGCAGTTTTAATGTTATATCGGCCTTGTTCCTTCTCCTGTTCCTCTCAGAAAGGCAGATCATCATCATGTCTGGAAAAATAAGCAAAACTAATTCGGAGGGAGTAAGGACACTTGAGCGTTTTTTTTTTTTTTTTTTGAGGAGATTAGTCCAGCTAAGAATTGAATTAGATAAAGAGCAGACGGGCTTGAAGAGTCTGCAGGTAAATGCCAAAGCTGCACCAGCAAATGAGTCTGACCTGAAACCTCTGCTTTTAGTGGTGCATTGTAAATAAAATGTGTTATCTGCTACTCAAGAGGTTGGTTTTACTCAGGGCTATCTGGCTTCATGTGAACAGCACTCAAAGCTATGTCAGTAAATTATTTGGCAATCTCCTTGCAAAAGAACAAAAATGCTAAAACAGCCTGAGCCAGAACACTCCCTACCTGTTATCTCAAAGATACCATTCACACTAACAGTTTCTAGACTATATAGCCTGATCTGAAGGAAGGGGGTATACTAATTCAGATATGGGTCTGTGATAGATTTCACCTCCACTTTCCTCACTAAACCATCTATACTGGGAACAGCCTTCACAATTATGCCCATTGGCCACTCATTCCTTTTGACTTGTTTGTATTTGTGCAGAACAGTGTCACCTTCTTTGATGTTTGGATGTTTGTGAAACCACTTACGACAGTCCCAGAGAGTTCCAAGATCATCCTTCCTCCACCTATTCCAGAATGTTTATGCTAAGTTTGGCATAATGGTTAGAGAGTTGGACTTGTCACCTGAAGGTTGTGGGTTCAAGTCTCAGGTCTGGCAGGAATTGTCAGTGGGGGAAGTGAATAACCACTGCTCTTTTCCACTCTCAGTACCATGACTGAGGTGAAACCCTTGAGCAAGGCACCAAACCCCTAACTGATACCTTGACACTGCAGCAATATGGCTACCTACTGCTCCGTGTGTGTTCACTACTGTGTGTGTGCACTTGGATGCACACACAAAAAAATGCAGAGCACAAATTCTGAATATGGGTCACCATACTTGGCCACACGTCACTTCACTAAGGTTTGAACCTGTTTCCACTGGCATTGGAGCATGACTTTCTTCCAGAAACCTTCTTGTGGAATTGAGAGATGTGACGAGTGGGGCGGGGCCGAGGGACATGGGAGCGAGGCCGGGGGAGTGATTGGAGATGAACTACACCTGTTCGACCCACCGGTCTCGAGGCCCATGGAGGAGATGGAAGGATATAAAACTGGAGCGACGACAGTGAAGGACGAGAGAGGACCAGGCCTGGGCTTTTAGTTGTGTTTTGGGTTTTATTTGCGCGCACCAGTCGTCCGTGAGGGGCTGGTGCGCTGTTTTGTGTTTATTTTGTTATTAAAATGTTTCATTTTGATTGTCCGCCGGTTCCCGCCTCCTTCTTCCCGATGATTAGCAAGTTTTATCATTACAGTGGTGCCGAAGCCCGGGAGAAGGAGGGACGCGCTGCTGAAGATCCCTCGCCGCTGTGGTGAATCCGCGGTGCCATCGAGCTGGCGAGGAGTGTGCCGCCATGGACGCTCGAGGCGGTGGGCTGGAGCGAGTTGCCGGGGACGAGCGAGCTCGCTACCGGCCGCCCACGATGTGGAGAGACGGCTGCCGTCCATGAGGGAGCGGAGGAGTCGGCGCCGTTCGCCAGGTGGCCGGAGCCTGCTGCCTCCGCCGGAACGGGGAGGAGCAGGGAACGGGGGACTCCTGCCGGCTGCCCAAAACCGGAGGAGCCGTCGCCGTCCACCGGGCGGCGGAGGAGTGTCGTGCCGTCCGCCGAGGGCCGTCCAGTGCCACCGCCAGGCACCGCGGAGGAGATCGCCCAGCTGGTGGAGGGCCGAGCAGCGGTGCGTCTGGGAACCGGAATTTTTTTTTTTTTTTTTCCTCTCTCCCCTCTCTCGTCTCTGTCGCTCCTCCTTCCATCTCCTTTTCTCTCGCCTCGTCTGTCCTACCCCCAGGTTCCCGCAGGTCCCCGTGAGCGGCCCCCCCGGAGGGGGGGGGGGGGTTGAGTAGAGCGCAGTCTCGGGAGTACCCCCCGGCCTGCGAGGGGCGATGGGGGTATGTGACGAGTGGGGCGGGGCCGAGGGACATGGGAGCGAGGCCGGGGGAGTGATTGGAGATGAACTACACCTGTTCGACCTACCGGTCTCGAGGCCCATGGAGGAGATGGAAGGATATAAAACGGGAGCGACGACAGTGAAGGACGAGAGAGGACCAGGCCTGGGCTTTTAGTTGTGTTTTGGGTTTTATTTGCGCGCACCAGTCGTCCGTGAGGGGCTGGTGCGCTGTTTTGTGTTTATTTTGTTATTAAAATGTTTCATTTTGATTGTCCGCCGGTTCCCGCCTCCTTCTTCCGGATGAATACAAAGGTTTATTATCGTTACAAGAGATTACCAGCTTTTTCTGTCAGAAGCATAGATGGTGTTAGGATGAAAGGGAATTCAGGATCTGTGGAGACTGGCACTAGAGGCCATGCAGATGGCTGTCACTTCAGACATGAGTGCCAGTAAGTCTTCATGAGAAAGCTCTACATCTTTTCTCAAGGTAGTGTTCTCTCACCATTGTTTTTACGTTCTCACTCATAGAGCAGGGCTAGGCAACTTCAGTCCAGGAGAGACACTGTCCCACAGAGTTTACCTCCAACCTTAATCAATCACACTCCCATGGTGCTGCATAAATGGCTGCCAACAGCTCTGGGTGTGTGTTCATGGTGTGTGTTCACTGCTGTGTTTGTGCACTTTGGATTGGTTAAATGCAGAGCATGAATTCTGAGTATGGGTCACCATACTTGGCTGTATGTCACTTCACTTCACTAAAGTGTCCACCAACTCTTAGCAGACCCTTGCTGTTGATGATTGGATTCAACTTTAAAAGTGGACTATGTGAGGGAATTTCACCTGTGGAAGTTTTGCATTTCAGCTCCTCCTCATATACCCATGTTTTTTGCTCTTGATTATTATTTCTTCTGCTTTCAAATGATAATTTACAGATAAACCCTTTGAGCACAAATGCCAACCAGTGCACTGACTAACATTACTTTGTTTAGTTAAATGATTGTCAATGTGATGCAGTTGAGCCATGGCTCTGATGACTGTTGTCCAGTCTGAGAACTGTTAAAATCTTTTGGAACCTAACTGATCCAATTTATTGTGGGTAAAGACATCATTGATCTCTGAGTGAATTTCAACATCTTCCTCTGGGTTAATAAGCTTGTGTGAGTTTGGACTTTCAAAAAGCTCCTCTGATGGGTAGTGCAAAAATGAAGGTCCTGTGAGCCAAGTTGTTGCCTCAAGCTTGGCAGAAGTGACAGAATGAGAGCCATGATCAACAGGATTTTGTTCAGGCTGAGTAGATTGTCTAATGCGATGCACTCTGTTGCTCCCATATAGATCCTAACACTACTTTACTATATGCATAGAACCTTCTTTCAAGTTTTAAATTAATCTTCTCTGTAATGGATTCAGTCAGCTTGACAGCTAGGACTGCAGCATATAATTCTAGCCTAAGTACATAGAGATAAGGCTTTCAAGCCAATCTTGCTTTGCCAAGGATAAAGCCAACCTCTGTGTTACCTTTCTGATCAGAGGCTCTCAAATATGCCACAGCTGGATAGCCTTCATGAAGGCACCCGAGAAGATACATATTTCATTTTGTTTGGCTTAAGTCTCTTAGTTCTTGTAGCTTCTGGTGGTCTTTCGCTGATATTTTGAAAAAGTCTCTATTTTTTTTTTTGAAGAGAAACTTTTCAATTGCTTCTGGAGATCCGTAGGTCATATCTAGCCTCTCCCAAATCAATTCAAGATCAACAGGTAAATTCCTTACATTTATAGATTTAATGTGATGGGCATGATCTGCTGACTGTCTCCCCAGCCACCTAATCAATAAATCAAGTTGTTCAAAGCTGTAAGATCAAGGTTTTTGATGGCATTGAGAGATGATGATTTCCATGAAAGATAGTTTTCAGCACGGTCATCAAATTTGTTAAGCCCCGATTTGTTAAGCCCCGATGTTACAAGCTGATTTTGTGCTAAGATCTCAGCTAAGTTGTGGGTGCCTGCATCATGACCAGAGTGATGAGTAGGATGATTTATATTTTGTCCAGAATTGGGTATGGGAGCAGCTGGACTCTTAGGGCCCTATAATACACCTGGTGCAATGCGACGCAAGGCGCAACACAAGTGTGTTTGCTAGTTTCAGTCCGGCACCATATGCATTTTCCCATCCAGCGACACGTCGTTGAATTAGCAAATGCATTTGCGCTCATTTGTGCAACCATGGGTGTGCTGGTCTAAAATAAAGGTGTGTTCAGGCGCATTGCTAGCGCAATGCAATTTTAAGGAACTGAAAATATACTGTGGCATAGACCAACTTAATCTGGTCTAAAGTCTGGCGCAATGTTTTTTCTTTGTTATTTAAAGAGCTTGTTAGTATAGGCGGGTCCGCAACGGGCGTACACGCTGCTTATTAAACACAGGGATGCACAGCAGCACACAAACATGCCAAATATTAAAAATTAAAGAATTGCAATGCATAATAATTTTTTGTAGGCTAATTAAATATATATAAATGCCTACGTGTCAGAATGGATAGTCATCGCATGTATCAGAATTAGGCTATCTATTTGCTCGCACATGAGCAGCTCCGTTTCATCTCGGAGACTCGTTCTTTCTTTGCACTTGCCAAATTCCGCCGTGTAAATAGCAAATCCGTCATTACACAAGCGCAACTGACTCTTAAAGGGAATGGAAGATGAGACTCTGATTGGTTTATTGCATGTTACACCCAAAAAAAAAACACCCATTACTCATTAAGAGAATAGGGACAATCCGTTTAGACCATGCGCCCGGCGCGCCAACCATTTTTCCATCGTTAAAATAGCAAAAGTGGATTTGGACACGCCCTGAGTGCACCTGTGCCGTGCGCTTTACACTTTATGTTTAGATCATTAAAATAGGGCGCTTAGAGTGGTGTGAGAAGCCATGTAAAGACTGAGGAACGGAGGTTTACACTGATCTCCTTTCTCGCTGCCACTGTATTGACCAGTACTCCAAGAGGACAGTACATGGTACACCAGTGCAGAAGGCTTTTTCCCTCTGTCATCGCTAATTCAGGCATCAAATTTTCTTTGGTTGGTACATGCCTATACTTACATGAATGATCCAGAACTGGAAATTGATACATTTTACCATGTAGCTACTCTACAGTTGTTGAGTTAAGGCCCCAATATACTTAAAGTTAAGTTCTTTTTCAGTCTTTATTTAGGGGTAAAATGAAGTTCGAAATACATGAGCAGTGGTATACTGTTATAGAACATCCTGCCCCGCCCACTCTGATGAAAGCAACGTTTATATAAAAATGTAAATATGTGCCGTGCGCTTTCCTCTCAGTAACAAAATTCACACAACAAAAATAGAGAGAACAGCAAGCATTTTTTAAAGCATCTGTTCATAACAACATGGGTATGGTTGCACGACCTCTGCAAATTAGCACTCCAGTGAAGTCACGTCACATGTATTTACTTTATAAATGTATATATATGTTGCCACTTTATTCAATTTATTGCTTAAAAGCAAGCAGCAGTATTAAACATGAAAAACAGTGTCAGTGTCTCATTTCATCAAAAGCATAACTTAATTTGCTATAAAATGGCTTTCCACTGCGCGGACATCTCACCTCCAAAGACTCAACAGACAAAATGAACCCAGAGAAGAGGTCTGCGAGAAAGAAGGCATAGCCTCAGCGCACACCTCCTGTGGCATAATAGTCATGGAACAATGTTAATACGAAGGTCTTTTGCAGCCAGAATGAACTTTTGTGGAAAGTTCGCTTTGGCAAGCCATTTCAAACTCCCAAAACAAACACAAAATGAACTTCGTTTTGGACTGATTTTGTTCTAAATGATGTCACATCAGTTCGTTCTTTGATTTCACTAGAGGCATAGATGCCTTTAGCCTCTGTGATGTAGATGACAAGAGCAGTTGAAAACCAGCTTCCCTGATAAACAGCTCTTGTATGAAGCTTGCCTTTCTGCTGTACTGGCTTTATATCCAGCAAGCTAAACACTTCTACTCAGTAAAAGGAGGTTGTATTTCAGATGACTTGAAATGTGTAAAACTGTAAAATATAACAAAAAGATATGCATAAATAAACAGTTACATGAAAAATGTTGAGTCCAGTTATATCCTTAGACATCATGCCCACGGACTGTTGGCTAAACTTCTGATGCATATGACATACAAATATGGAACTCTTCAGGAGTTTAGAAGTCATCATGAGATTGGTTGAACTATACAGGATTTCCTGGAGACGTGTGTGTCACATTCTTTAACTCCTTCCCTGCTAGAATTTTTGAAAAAAGTTGCCAGCCACCACCAGTGATAACTTTCACTCATATGATATCAATATGATGGCCTTCAGTATATTTTGCTGTATGAATATTTGAAAATCTAATAACCAAAATAAAGATCAGAGCCTTTACTTTTAAACAACAAAAATTTTTTTTTACGTTTTATTCTAGCTAAATGCATTCTTTTTTTATCAACATTATAATATAGTTAGGTTTCATAAAAATGCATAATTTTGAGCAAATAAATTTTGAAAATCACATTTTTATCAAAAACTACATGTGGACAATATTCAGTACGATTATCAAAGCATAAATCCATTAAATCACTTCCATCAATACCTCCAAAGCTTTTACAGACATATACCACTTCCTGGATCAACATTTTACTCTGTAACATTATGCAGTTTTCATTTATATGCTGTCTATTGCTGATGATCACATAATTTTTGGAAACGTCTGGAAACAAAGATGCCATGACGCCTTACCCCCTCACAAAAGAAAAAAGCTGTCATGTTTACAACTGAGACGAAAAGTGCTTTTTGGGATCAATTAAACATTGGATTTTGTGGCATAGAATCCTTAAAATACTTCAGAGAGTTTTACACACCCTTCTGTTATTGTGCCGACATTTCTACATTTCTACATTTCTACACCCTGAAAAATGACAATGTACAAAACGAACTGTGATTGGTTGTTTGACATGTCGGTCAAAAGGCCTCATGGGCGGGCCTAGGCCAATGAATGCTGCCATGGATTCCAGAACTTCAGCCGTCAGTCTAAAGGTCTGGCTATGTGAGACTAGTATCTACCAATCATGCTATGTCTCATGAATATTAATGAGCAAAGTGATTGCGCAGGCAGTGCAACATCAGCATGGGTTAATTAATATTCATGAGGTATGCAATTGCCATGTCAAAATGTCACAACCACTACTGAAGACTGCTATCACATGGAGATACTCCAACACCTTCAGAAAGGCTGTCTTTTAAATCATGTGTTGTTTGTGCTGAGCGTTGTTGGCAGTGCTTTTAGGTTCTCCAGTAAAATGGCTGATTATGATAATGCACTCATTCACATACACTGATACATTTATTTACTGCCTAAAATGCATTATAAAAGACAAACGCATTGATATGTCAGCTGTCACCTCAGCTGCTGTGTGGTATAATCATATGATGTGTAGCTTTAATGGGACATTTGTTTGCTTTAAACATCTTGGAGTGCTTGAATGTCTGTATCATGCACCTCTAATTATTCTTTGTGTATTTATTTTGCATTATAGTCAGTATGGTCAGATTTTGATCCTGTGCCAGTAATTGCTATAGCTGTTTGTTATAGGATTGGGCTGTACCATATGGATGTTTGCATGTGTACAATGAAGCACACAGAATATATATGGGAAGTTTATTAACTGGTGATTATTGAAGCAGGCTTGACTTTGTTTTGCATCTGTGGATTCACTGCCAACAGAATTTAATCACAAAGCAGCAGCAAAAAGCATCATCAGGAATATAAATTAGACAACAAACAGTTCCAAACTGGTCAAATAGAAAGAGACCGCTTATCAACAAAGGGCCTTTATCTGGAGCTTTTAACTAAAATTTACAACAATGATCCCAGTGGGTAAATAGAAATCAAATCTCAGCATCACAATTTCACAATGATAGAGTATGTATTGAAAGTTTTGAGGGAAACCTTAAATGTCAATGTTTTGAGTCCAAGGGTGTATGACTGATAATGGAAAGGTATCAGCAGGATTGGAGAAACAGAGGATTAAAAATAATCTCAACCCAGAGTGCATTAACTGGATTTAGGTTGTAGTTTTCTTTGGAAATGTTTGTTTATATATATATTGTGGCGAGTGGGGCGGGGCCGAGGGACGTGGGAACAAGGAGGGAGGCCGGCAATGATTGGGAAATCAGTGACACCTGTGACCCACTGCTGGTCTCGAGTCCCACGTAGGAGATGGAAGGATATAAAACTGGAGCGACGACAGTGAAGGACGAGAGAGGACCAGGCCTGGGCTTTTAGTTGTGTTTTGCTTTTTATTTTGTGCGCATCAGTCGTCCGTGAGGGGCTGGTGCGCTGTTTTGTGTTTATTTTGTGATTATTAAAGTTTCAGTTGATTGTCAGCCGGTTCCCGCCTCCTTCTTCCGGATGAATACGAAGGTTTTTATCATTACAGTGGTGCCAAAACCCGGGAGAAGGAGGGACGCGCTGCTGAAGATCCCTTGCCGCTGTGGTGAATCCGCGGTGGCACGGAGCTGGCGAGGAGGATGCCGCCATGGACGCTCGAGGCGGTGGACTGGAGCGAGTTGCCGGGGACGGGCGAGCTAGCTGCCGGCCGCCCGCGATGTGGAGGGACGGCTGCCGTCCGTGAGGGAGCGGAGGAGTCGGCGCCGTTCGCCAGGGGGCCGTAGCCTGCTGCCTCCGTGAAGGTATCCGGAGGAGCAGGGAACGGGGGACTCCTGCCGGCTGCCCAAAACCGGAGGAGCCGCCGAGGGCCGTCTAGTGCCACCGCCAGGCACCGCGGAGGAGATCGCCCAGCCGGTGGAGGGCCGAGCAGCAGTGCGTCTGGGAACCGGAATTTTTTTTTTTTTTCTCTCTCCCCTCTCTCGCTCCTCCCTCCATCTCCTTTTCTCTCGCCTCGTCTGTCCTACCACCAGGTTCCCGTGAGCGGTCCCCCCCGGAGGGGGGGGGGGTGGAGTAGAGCGCAGTCTCGTGGGTATCCCCCGGCCTGCGAGGGGCGATGGGGGTATGTGGCGAGTGGGGCGGGGCCGAGGGACGTGGGAACACGAGTGAGGCCGGCAGTGATTGGGCAAATCAGTGACACCTGCGACCCACTGCCGGTCTCGAGTCCCACGTAGGAGATGGAAGGATATAAAACTGGAGCGACGACAGTGAAGGACGAGAGAGGACCAGGCCTGGGCTTTTAGTTGTGTTTTGCTTTTTATTTTGTGCGCATCAGTCGTCCGTGAGGGGCTGGTGCTCTGTTTTGTGTATATTTTGTACTGTAATAATACTATATACAGAATTAGTATTATTCTGTATTTCATATTATTCATACAGGTACTGCCTTGTTTACAGAAGCACAGGGACAGAAAACACATCTCATCACATGGATTTTACATGGATACACCAAGTCATCACAAGACAACATCATGACCTTTCTGATTTTCTTGATGCATTGATGGACTTAGATCTTTGTGAGAAAGGAGAAAAATAATTATAAATTAAAAAAAAACATGCTGACTTCCATGCATTAAAACTGCCCTTATCTGTCTCTTTCAACTATTCTTACACTTACATGGTGTTGGTACTGCCAGATGCTTAGAGTTCATCTCTAAAATAAATGAATTGAAGGAGATAAAGGGCTTTCCTGTGTGATTGTCGGTAGTTGAGGAGTTCTTCTCACTGTGAAGATAATCTGGAAGACTAGAAGCCATCATGCTTTATCTGCCTCCACCACTCGATGCTCAAATGGAGGCCACTAACCACTGCTCCTCCTGATTCAATCCGATAAGCTATACCTCCCTCAGGCAGTTACCAGTAACATAATTTTTCATCGTCTTCTCTATGCATCATCTAGATCTGGGGAGCATCTCAAAGAGAAGGGAAGACGCTGTTAGGAACAGATGCATGTGTGTGTGTTACTCTGGTGCAGACAGAGATGGTCATGACATAACTTGTATGTGGTAAAACTATCAGAGTTTGTGTTTAGTTAAATGTGAGGTGTGCTGGTGATACCTACCAGGTAATGTATGCAACTATATTATGCATTAGCTGGCAACCCGCTTGCTACAGCAACTGCAGTGGAGGAGGGGACTGAATGAAAGCAGTATACAATAAATCAGACTGTAGTCAATGTTTGCATTTTAAAATATCTAAATAAATAAGCATAGTGCCTAAAGAACACAAATACATGATTTCATATTTTTCTTTTCGTATTTTATTATTATTTTATTAGTATGTAAAAGTATGATTATTATAATGTTTAATTAATATTTATTAATCAAATATTATTAATTATATATTCTTTTATTTTTAATCAATTCATCCTTCTGCTAAACTTTGAATCTTTTAGTTACTGTAGCTATACTTAGGAAAGTTGTATAGTGATTTTCAGTGATTTCCAAAGACATTTGTGTATAATTTGCATATACAATTACATATAATTTCAAACAGGATGGAATTCATTTTAATTATAAATGCACAGTGCAGACTGCAGAAGTAGTTCACAGTAGTTACTTCTGATGGAAAGAAAAATATCACAGATTTTATACACACATTATATAAAGGCTACCATAAACTGCAACATCTGAATCAGCAATACTGCAGACAAATTGATCAATTCATCATCCAAATGATGAATTGAATTGTGAAGATTAAGGTACAGCTTCAAAACCGTGTGAATTTACATAAATGTGAAAAAGTTTAGCTTTATGTTAATTCAGTCACTTATAAATCAATATTTACCTGCAAGCTGCTGTCTAAATAGTCCTTTTTCAACCCATCCAAAGAGCCTTGTCTAGAATCACCCTCAGGCAATATATTTACATACCAAGAAAAGAGAAATGCAAGGTCTTCTGTGAAAGACAGGCTACAGTATTGTAAACAGGTATGTAGTCATAACTCCAGGTTCTATTTAGTAAGAACAGATGTGCAATCTGACACATTCAGGTTATCCATCACCTGCACAACAAGCTCCCTCACCTTGTGCTTCACACCCACAAGTATATTCAGCATATGAGGTGACAGACCTCAATATATATATATATTTTTTTTTTGATAAATTGCAACTGACAGTTTGCAAGTGATATCATTTGTTCACCAGCCTCCGATCAACAGAATGGGAAGGTAAAGAGAGTGATAACAGTATGAAAGCATCCCATGGATGTGCCTAACCGAAAACGGGGGTGACAATTCTTTGTGTAACTTGTGAAGGGATTTACACAGCAAACCTGGCAGCAAATAAATTGTGGGTAATTGATTTGCACAGAGTAAACAGAGCATCCTCTCTAATGGCCAGGCTTTATTGCCTGCCTCTGTAATCATCTCAGGGATTGTGTACTGATTCCTCACAGGCCGCTTGAGGTGCTTGCAGTGCTTAGGAGCAATGCAGGTGAACACACTTGACGGAAGACAACTGTGGCCTTAATTTTATGTATTTATGTATGTATGGTTATTCAAAAAGATGTCATTAAGTACTTCATAAGCAAATATTTTATGTAAATGTATGCATATGAACACAATATATTTGAATAATTATGACAAGGTATAAAACCAAAATTACTAATGTCTTTATTCTCTATTGTAATGTACTATATGCATGAAAAAAGGGTTTATCAAATGAAAAAAATAAATAAATAAAAAATGTGGAACTTTGATTGGATTGGATCATTGATTGGATTGATGAAATTTGCTGTGATCTCACGTGAGTGACATTTGCTGGAGGGGATGGATTATCGTCCCTCCCTTGCATCAGAGAAAATTTGTGGTTGCGAGGGGTAAGGGATTTAGCTTGATTAAAGATTATGAAGGCGCATGAATTAAATAATATGTGCATGGATAAATCATTTATAATAAACACTGTAATATTCCATAAAAATAAGAATATTGTTTTTTTTATTTCATGTTGACTTTAATGTTTTTAAATTGATAATTGCTCTGCCAATAAAAATACTAACACTCAGCAAGAACAGAACTGCTGCAACCCAAGGCAACCGAGTTTTGTTCTCAAATAATAAAGTGTTTTTGAACAAATAGGTAGAGCAAATAATTCTTGTTCCTAAACGAACTACCAATTTGAATGGTTCGGTTGAATTAGTAATTTACTCCTAAAGTCACCTGTCACCACCTACTGGTGAAAAGTTGCAGCCTGCAGAAAATGCCAACCGACATTGGACAGACTGACAGTCTGGGACACACTAGTATAGACAATTGAAGTGATTCAGATTGAAATGTCAGCGCTGTTACATCATACTGAGTGCGTCATAATTTTCTCATGCCTTAAAATAGTTTGAATGCAAATCAGCATCCTTGCCTTTGTTATTAATCCTGCAGATTACTGCAGAGCTCCAAAAGCCTGAAGTCAGAGTGGAGTGTCCCTGGATTGCTGTACCTTGCAGTAGAAGCTGTATGCATGCCAATTTAAAGGGTATGTGAATTCAATGAGACGTGGAGCCAAGAGCCTTTGTGGTTTCAGTCAGAAAGTTTTACTTAAAAAAAAAATAATAATAATAATAATTTAGCCTTTAGTACAGCCTCTGTGTCACAGTAAATGTAAGCCAAGGAAATCTGAGTCTAGAAAAAAGAAATAAAACCACCTTAATTAGAGCCGTCTGTAAGAGCTATGGCAAATTATTCCTAATGGGTTTAGCAAAACAGGATCTGAGAAGAGTGAGCAAGTGCAACTGAAAACTGTCTGTGAACTGAACAATTTGATCAATTTGCCCTGATGAGAGAAAATAGTTAAGTCATTGAACTCCCTGAAGTATTAAAAATAACACCCGCATGCCAGCATTTCTGGCATTTCTGGTGTTACCAGCAGTCGGTAAGATTAATTTAAAAGGATGAGAAACAATGAATGTTTCACATGGACATTTGTGAGCTTTTATTTTTCCAGTGTTGGGCTAGTAGAGCCAACCAAGCCAAAAGGACTCAAAATAATTAAAAAGATGCATTTATTGATATCAGTCGATATTTTGCAGTATGGCGTGATGCCTAAATTTGCTAGTAGCACTTAAAATGATACATTTTAGTATTAGTGTTAGATTTTTTTTATTAAATTTAGAAAAAAATTGGATAAGATTGTATGAAATAAAATTATGTGAACATAATCAATGCATGAAGAATATAATAAAGATTTGATGCTAGCTTCATTTTAAATCTAATAATCACCTTGACAGTACAAATTAGTTTGACAGAAAAATTATAATTTGATGATAGTATAATATAAATGTTTAGTTAAAAAATTAAATGTCCATTGACAAATGACCATAAAATGTAATTTCTTTGAATCTTTTAAACTGTTATTCTTGTTATGTGCACTTCACTTATTTGCTAGGCCTTCAAAAGACCAGCCATGAGTGCAGATATTGTTGTTAAAGGATCTTCAGTGGAGTTCTGCCTGTACTTTCTTGACAAAAATATGAACCACAGCATCCAAAGCCCCTTTTTCCACACTTGGTCTACCTACCCATCATGAAATGGTATATTACACTCTATAATGTCATCCCTGCTCAGCCTCCATCAAAATGGAAATGACACAGACAGGCAGACAATCTATATGGTAATAATACAAAAGTTTACCCCTGTACAATACAGGGGTGAACAGGGGAGCTGATATCACTACCCCCTATGATTTTATAGACTCTGCCCACTGCTGATACATCCTCATAAGACAAGCTGAAGCATCCCTGATGGTTTCTGTTTTCATTTCTCTGTATTAATTTTCTCAAGGTCTACATTTAGACAAAATGTTTTCAATGTAGCAAAACCCTATTTACATTTGAGCCTGAGAACATTGTGCAAATCATAAGCTCCCAAATTCAGTTGCACAGAGATGTTATATTTTAATGGATTATTGATTCATCACATGCAGGGCATTGGTTATGGTTAGATACCACAGTTGTTTTGCCGCAGGAGGCCCGGGTCGAATGACCCAGCTGTGAAAGTCAAGTATGGTAATTGTGATTCCTATTTGTTTATTGTTGTTGTATTTTCCTGCAATAAATGTCCTGATATTATGTTGCCCATTTCATCTTCAGTATTTTAATGAAATATATCACTGTGCAGTGCAGCTTCCTGTAATATCAAGCATGAAACCAAGGGAACACGTCATTCTGTTCCAATATAAGGCTCAGTTGTTTTTCAGAGACTCGTTTGGCTGTGACTCAGACTGCATCCTTAATAGAATATGTGCTATGAAAGGTCAGAGAACCATTCCCTTTCCCCCTGCTGTCTGCATGATGATGGAAGACCTGTATGGAAGGTCTTGTTATACCTTGGGATCTTCTAAATAGTGAGCTCCATCTGGAGTTGCTGGTTGCCATGTGTGAAAGGGAGCCAGCTGGAGATTACTAAAGTGAGACATGATGCTTTTTGAAGGTTTGAATCAAGTTCTGTGACTCTTCAATATTATTTTTGAAGGTAGTGTTCTGTTATTCTCTTTCTAAATGATCAGATAAAATAGTGTCTTATACAGTATAATATTAGATAGATAGATGCATTTATTCATCAGTTTATTATATACAATATGAGTGAGTTTTGAGCAAAAATATTGTATTAATCTCATTCTGTCACTCTGAAATAGACTAATGACACTTTCTGAAAATCCCTGCATATATTAACCCAGAAACTTTTTATGAAGAGGAAGCGCTGACAGTGAAAGTCCATTTCTGATTGGGAATAAAAAACAATTCAGGGAGGGATACATAGACCACAAGAAAGGGGGAAATCCCATCCCATATAGCACCCTGGATATATGGATGGATAGATGGATGGATGGATGGATGGACGGACGGACGGACGGACGGATAGATAGATAGATAGATAGATAGATAGATAGATAGATAGATAGATAGATAGATAGATAGATAGATAGATAGATAGAACAGAGTTCCAAATGTAAGATTTCATTTCAGCTCCTTTGAAATTAGCCAGAAAAGGCTATAAAAAATTAAAATAAAAAATAAAAAACCTTGCATACATGTGCTGAGGCAACTCATTAAAGCTGACACAATAGAGCTGGTGTCTTTAGAAATGCCAACATACCATTTAACTGCCTGCTGGTTGACAAGGCCATGTCCAAACTGTCCATTCAAAGGGAGATGCCAAAAAAAAAACCTTCTAAGGAAATCTTTTACATGAGAGGTTTATATATATATATATATATGCTTGTAATGGCACAGAAATGTTAGAATAGTTTTAAGGCTGTCGCACCTGCACAAAAAAAATTATCCTCAATTATAGCTTATAAACAGAATAATTAACAACACCGATGCGTTCTGCACCTACTACATTTGTAACAGTACTTATGGTGATTGAGTGCACTGACATCTGCAACAATGGTATGTAGATTTCAGCAGATTTTGTGAAGCAACCCACTTCTCTGTTTTTTTTTTAATTCTCACATCATCAGTGTCAAATGATGGAAACATTACAAAAAAATAAAGAGTGCTAAAATAGAGTTGTCGGACTCTTATGTTTTAGATGTGCATACGCTTAGCATTGTAGCTTGATTTTATATGATTTGCATACACACACACACTATATATATACATATATATATATATATACATATATATATATATATATATATATATATATATATATATATATATATATATATATATATATATATACACACACACACACACACACACACACCCAATAGTAAGCTCTGTTCCTCCAATTTAATTGGCATTCCAAGAGTGCTTTTTATTGCCTTTATCATTCCACGTGTCCTTGTCTGTGCATTCCAGACAGACTGTCAGTCTGACCGTACATCAGAGGTGGGGATCATTCATTAACTCTTTCTGAAGGTTACATCTATACACCGGTAGGTGGCGACAGTAGTAACGTAATCTTAATCAAGTGAGTTGTTGATGATTCCTTCAAGCAATCTGTTCATTAACACAGATTCATTTAGAAGTAAAACAAGTCTTTATGAGTGAGTCAATGAATCATTAATTCAGCCACTTTATTCACAAATAAAATTTTAAATGATTTAGTAATAGTAAGAGTAGTGCACCAGATTGCAATTCTGAGTTCAGTATTTGAAGAAATAATTGACTTAAAACTAGTTTTTTATTGGTGAAAATACTAGTGGCCTAAGATTTTAGCTTATAATCTGCAGGGATAAAGTGGAAGATAATAAGCAACTAATTTTTCACATTTCAGTTCCCCAGGCCAGAACAAATGCAGCCCTTTCCACCCCCAGAAATTACAGTAAAACAATTTGCTGATGACCTCAGGGACTTTGAATACTAGACTATAGGAAACTTTTTAATTGTTAATGATCAGTGCTGATACTTTGTTTCCATTAGTTGTTCGGTTCTTGCACGTATCTTGAATACACTTATCTTGAGTTTTCAAATCTACTATTATCCATTCTTAGATTATGTTCATTTGAACATTGCCACCAAGTCTGAATGAAATATTTTCTTTTGGAGAAATTTTACTTTTTGACATTTTTTATGTAAAGACCAATGTCCAATATATTTCATACATAAACTGTGAAATACCAAAATGCATAGCTGTCATATTTTTATTTAAAGCCTATGAGATTTTTCAACTTATTGTCAACTTAAAACTTGTTTGTGTAACTCTTGGTGGAAAGTATTGTAAACTACTGTATATATCAAGTTCTGGTCTGGTTTCACAGTAAAGAATAAGTACTTTTAAAACACATTTTATTTTCAGATTTCACATTCATCATCCAAAGTTGGTGCTACAAACATTCATGATTGCAGTGTTTACTGTATATTGTATAATATCTTTTGAAACCTGTAACAGTTCTTTAAGCCCATATTATCACAACATTGTTTATTAGTCGCTTTCCTTTTTCATAAGAAACATGCTTAAGAATAAACTTAACAGAACCCACATTTCACACATAATTTGGGTGGAAAAGTATGGATTGAGGACAGTGACCCAAAGCACAAGAGTAAATCAACAACAGAATGACTTATGCGGTGGTCCAGTTAGAGTCCTGACCTCAGCTTTGACATGGCAGCAGATATCCCAGAATGCTTGAGTCTGAACTCCACTTGAAGTTTTATAAAACTCCTTCAAGCTCTTGTGCAGGTACAATCCACAATTGCAGGAAATGTTTGGTAAATGTTACTACTGCAAATGGATTGATAGAGGTTTATACCTTGTGTGCAGTAAAGATTTGCTAACTCCATATTTAAAAAATGAATATTCACGTTAGTGTGTGGCATTTGTAGTGTACTTTTTGAAGACATAATGTGCAGAAAATGATACTTAGAGCCTAAAATCATTGACTCAAGGTCTCAGACGGGATATTATCTTTGATTTCACTCTTGATTCTGTATTTTAGGATAACACATTCTTCATTTTATGTGTTGTCCTTGAAAATATGTGTAAAAATGTGTTATTTGTTGCTCACTCCAATAGTTAAGCATTCAAAAGAGGATGTGTTACGAGTCTTACAAATATGCAGTGGCTTCATTAAAATCAAACAAGTATAAGGGCTCAACTTAAGCTTTTTAAATAAATGTAGCCTTGCAGAAGATTTCTCAGAATGTTCGTTCTTGACTTCAATTACCTGCCTTCCTTGCCTGATCTCCCTCCCTCTCTCCCCCTCTCTCTCTCTCCCTCTCAATTCATTTGTTGACTTCTCCCTCTTTTTCGATGTGTCGTGCCTCTCTCCCACTCTCTTTCTGTCTCTCTCTCTCTCTCTCTCATTCTCTCTGTCTATCACTTTGCTCTCACTTTCTCCCTATACTGTATACTTGGCACATATGTATACTTTTTTAAATAAATACAGTAAAAATTTAGAAAATTTTGTGTGTGTGTATGTGTGTGTGTGCGTTTGTCAAAGCACATATGCTCAGAACCACTACGCATAAAGCTAATTAGCTAAATGAGTTTTCCTCCAACCCACTCAGAGCCTACATGTTGCTTAAAATACAAAAACGACTTTTCTAAAATCCTGATATTTTGTCCTACATCTCTTTTAACTTTTAATGTTCTTATAACTCTTAATAATTTTTTATGAACTTTTGAACTTTTTTTGTTTTCATCATGCCAATTTGACTTTGTATATAATTTGATAATTATTTTTGAAAGATTGTTATTAAGTTAAATAAAAAATACATAGTGTTTATTGACAATCAGTTAATTTCATAATTGTTGTTCAGAAAGCTTTTCTCAAGATGCCTCATTAAAATTGTAATTAGTTTTCATAAGAAAAAAAATATCAAAGGATATAATACACGGAAAGTACATTAATCAGCAGACTCCAGGAACAGTTTCCACATGATAATTTAAGACTGATTGGTCCAAGTAACCCTGCAGTATTTTGGAATCAACTCCTCGTCCTCGCCCTATGGTTAAACTTTTCTCTTTTTTTCTTTCTTTTTTTTTTCTTTCTTGGTTTTCAGTGCAGGTTTTATTCACAAGACTGATAGCACCCTATAGAGAGCTCTATAAGGGGGGAAAAACATCTCTTTACCTCAAACAAAAATAAAAAAAAGTGTCTGGATGCTAATATTGTTTATCATGATGGTGAGGGACTTTAGCAGTGGTTCTCTAGTGTCCTGCATATGAAAAATGTATTCCACAGTATGGTATAAATGCACTCAAATCCAGCTACCAACTCTGTTGGACATGCTGCTATTTTTGGGCCTGTTTTGAGCTGTGAGTTCTTTACTTCACAAGCCTCATTGGCTGACTTTATCCCGCAGACACCCCCTGCTTCTCTGGAAGGGAAGACATTTCTGTCACTTATATTTATTAATCACCATATGACATTCCACATGGTATCAAAGCCCCCTATATCATACTGCCGCTTCTCTGTTGTAAATCCACTTCCATGTCTGTGAGAGCTCTTCAAAAACAGTGCCAATCCATCTTCAAAATGGCCCTGATGTTCCTGGTTCACTGCAAGAGAGAATAAGCGATGAACAGAGCTGTGGCTCTCTGTGAAAATGATTCATTTGCTGTTTGTTTTGCTTGCCAGTAAAACAGGAGGCACAAATAAATACATTTATGTTGCTTACATAAATTTCCAAAAGAGAAAGGAAAATGAAAAGGGCACTTTCCTATTCTCTTTGTCCTTCAAGTACAGTATAGATAAGCCATTTTGATTTATGAGATCAGGATCTTGTGACTCTGGTCGAGGGGGAAAATATTTCAGATTTGGTCACAGCAATTTGGTCACTGGTTCCACACTGGAACCTCTTCCCTTTCAGCACTACAAGAAACTTAAAAGTCTCTCTTATTATTGATGCGAGAAAAAAAAACATGAACACATGTTTGTCTGCATTCTTTATATAGTCTAATTCCTTCCAACTATGTTATTCAGTTAATTGATTCCTTTTGTGTACCAGCATGTCTTCATTATTAGGGATAACCATTCAACTTTGTATATTCAGTCGGCTGTCGGTTTCTCTCATAAGTGAAGCTGGGAAATCAAAAACTTTTCTTGGCAAGAGGACAAAGCATTAGTGGGCATTACTTGTTCATTTACGGCACTGCCTAAGCAAAACCATTGACCATTTGTTGACAAAAACAGGTCCAGGGAGAAATATAAAAGAAAATGCTAAATGAGTAAAATGTAAAAATATATATATTATGTATGATGTGTCTTATTGCAAATATTATTTAATCCGCTTTCTCAAATGTACTGTAGTTTGTGCAAAGGCAAAACAAAGTAATGACACACAATTTGTCAAAACGGAAATCTCAGACAATGATTTGTCCTGTGACAGCTGTGTTTAGCTCAAATTCAAAATCAGAAAAAAATGAGCTGTGAAAATTTAGTAGTTTTTTTTTTTTATAGAAGTCTTAAAGTCTCCTACTGTATGTTGAAAAGTGCTGTTGATTAAATGTAGGTCTGCAGTAAATAATAAAAAAATATATATAATAATAATAATAATAATAATAATGCAATGGATTACTACTGCCATTTAAATGTTTTCTGTTTTTAATATATTTGAAAATGTATTGCTGTAATGACAAAGCTGAATTTTCAGCAGCCATTCCTCCGTCCTTCAGTGTCACATGATCCTTTAGAAATCATTCTAATATTGGTTTGGTGCTCAAGAAACATTTCATTATTATCAAACAGTTAAAACAGTTGTGCTGCTTAATTTTTTTGTGGAAGCCATGATACATTTTTTAGGATTCTTCAAAAGAACAGCTATTTCTATAATTTGCAGCATGTAAACATAAACATAAAATAAAAATCATATTTTAATTATAGGCCTTTGGCATTTTATTTGAATAAGATTATAGAATGATCTATTACATGCATATGGAACGGTGTGTTTTATGTAGACTAACAGGCCACTCTTTGAGTCTTTCTAATGTAAAAAATGTTTTGCTTACATAATCATAAAACCTTTTCTTTCCACCGTTCTTCACTAGGCATGAGTTATGCTAGTTACTTCAACAATAAGACTGACAATTATAATAAAATTCACTGTGGAAAAAACTGTGTTAACTAGAAGGCTACAGCAATTATCCAGTTGTAAATTAACCCACAAACGGACTACCGTGGCAGCATTGGCTCCCCTCCTGTGACAGCTCCTTGACATTTCCCCTTGCAAGGTGTGGAGCGCTTATACTTAACTCTTACTGTCCATTTCTCACTGCTCCTCATTAAAAACTTCTGCATCAATTAGCAGATCCTGCACTGGCTAAGTTTGTTAACATTGTGTTGTCGGTAATGACCACAACTACACTGAAATGCATGACTGCTGAATAGCATTATTATCATTACCTACCGAGGAAACAGACAATGACGTGAGCTTACTGTTTTTTATTCTTTAGGTAATGGGTTCAATCATGGCTGGATGAAAAATTACATAAATGATAAATTCCATATATTTATTTACTTACAAGTATCATCATTTTCCTGTACTAAGTCCTGTGATTACAATTACAGGTTTTGTGATTAGACACTCATCAGGTTCGGAATCAGTTGCATTGTCCCAGCTGATGAGGATGGCAGGGCAGGGATATAAATATAGTTTGAAAAAAATGTAGCTTACATCACTCTGCAGGCATCAGTATGTCTCTGTCCATCTTTTACCTTCTCAATTAGCATCTAATTGGTGTGGATAGTTGTACACATCACCATTTCATTAACAGATGCCTGCATAACACCATGTCAGTTATGCTAATGATTTGGCATGGGATGAAACCCTCCAGATAAACTGTCAGCAGCCAGTGCAGGAAAATAAAATCAATATAAGAGCAGTCTGGTGTGCATTTTTGGATTAATTCGGAGTGCCAGTATATGCTGTATTGTGTGGCCTGTTCAAGTAAGAAGTTTAGAAAACTAGTAAAACTAGACATCTTTTACAGTTTTCTCTACTGAACTGATATAAAATTAATCTGAACTTGGGTGTCATCGGGTTTTTGTTGTCCCCTGAAAGTAGCAGAATATCGCTTACTTTTTGAAGAATTTACTTTTTGAGGAAGCAGTGGCAGATTTCTCACAGCAAGTGATTTACCAAAGTGGTTTCACACTACAGTGGCTTCACAATCACCTTGCTGTTCTGGAGAATTTATGACAGAACATTTGAAATTGTGATCATTATCTTGCAAAAACTGATTTTGTTGATGGTTTGTTTGTGATATTTTACACACAGCAGAGGGGCAAAGTACTTTTAATAAAAATAAGCAAAGGGTTTGACCTTCAGTTGCCCATCCACTGGGCCGGGGAAATTACCCAGAAGCCTTATTTCTTCCCTCGGCTATTGAATTTAGGATTGCTCACTTAAATGGACTGAATTCCTGGGAGAGCATTAAATTAGACTTAAAGCATATAGTGAGATTAACTTCCTGGATTGCATATACTTACATTTCTATAATAGATCATTGTGTTGGTGCAGAATATGTACAATAAGGTACTGAGATAAGTCTTTAAATAGCCAGGGTTAACGTGAACATCAGTCAAGCAGTTTACATAATGTGATTTGCATCATGCTTGCTATTCAGATTTATTTTATATATTTCTGAAATTACATTTTATGTGAATGGAAATTGTTTTTTCCCCCTGGTGGGTCACATTATGTAAAACTGAAATGCACGCTACAAACAGTAAGCAGACGAAGACTGAGCACCACCTGGTGGAGCAAAACCTTTAATTATCTCTGTCATTAAACATCATGAAAATTATATTTTTTATATACTTTTAAGCTGTTCATGATAAGTCTTTTAAGAAATATCTCCCTACAAAAATTAAAAAATAAACAACTTTAGATAAAAGTTTAGTCTCAGCCGCATAATTAAGTCTAATCTGCTTCATATTTTTCTCATCAGTTCTGCAAACTTCAGCAAGAACTTGTCGGCTAGCAACATAAATGTAAATGTGTTCTATATATTAACACACATTCTGCATATGCATGAAGCTCAAAATGCAGAATGGCTGTAAATTATTAATATACTAAGTAAATAATTATGTGCATAATATATATATATATATATATATATATATATATATATATATATATACACACATTTTTTGTAATTTTTTTTTTATGTTGCCTTAAAGGGATGGTTAACAAAAATGTTACAATTTTAATTTACTGTCATGTCATCCCTACCATCCATATGAGTGGAATGCTGAAGAACAGTTTTGAAGAATCTTTGTGATCATGTGACCAGTGACCAGTTACCAGTGACCAGTTCATTTACTGTAATGTAGCTCTGAAAAGGGACAATACTGCAAAAGCACTAGTCCATGTGGCTTGTACAATATATGTGACTGTGTATTTCAAGTCTTCTAAGTCATTATTCAGAGGTGATATTTCTTGCCAGTGATCTGGTAACTTGAGAAAAGCCACAAATGTGCTATTTGAGCCACAAATTAAATTTTGTTTTGGTCTTTTGTGTGTGTACTTTCAGTGGACCCTTTAGGTTTGTAATGTATGTGCTCTATGTGCAGTTGAGGTCAAAATAGAGAAAAATTTGCAGTGTTCCTTTTTGGTAGTCTTTTCTTTTGTTTTGTTTTTAGTTTATAGTCACACCAGCACCAAGTGAAACTCCTGTGTGTGTGTGTGTGTGTGTGTGTGTGTGTGTGTGTGTGTGTGTGTGTGTGTGTGTGTGTGTGTGTGTGTGTGTGTGTGTGTGTTTGTGTGTGTGTGTGTCACTCTGAAGTGGAAAGAGCTCTGTAAAGATTGTTCTTTTTAAAAAATGTATTGCATTCCACTGAAAATTTAAAGCATACGTCATGTTTGGAACAAGATTTTGGAACATGTTTGAATAGTGTCAAAATTGTCATTTTTGTGAACAATCTCTTTAATTGATATGGATTTCCTCTGAGCCATGTAAACATACTTTAAACATAACCTTTAACCCTGTGATCTTAAATCTACTAATGTGTGTTTTGAATGTGTATAGACTGGCATATTTCTTTTTATGAAGTGCACTGTGAGCCTTAACCCACAGCCTTATCAGCTCAGCCTGGGAAAAGGGAAGCCATTAAGGTTCCAGAGAGCAGGGCATGTTCAAATAGGAAGCCCTGTCGCATAAACACCATACTCTCCCTTCGCCTGGTTCCCATGACCCATAATAACTCCATGTGACATTACAGTGCGGCACCTTGAACCTAAACAGGCCAACCTGCAACTTCCATCCCTCAATTTCAGATACTAACGTTCCCCCATTTGCAGTATATCATCAACCTCCAGCTCCCGGTCGACTTAATGCATCTGCTGCTGTTTTCAATAATATTCCATGAGTCAAGAGTTCATCAGGGTTGAGGAAGTGTAACATGTGGCACTAGAGCGTTTGAACAAAAGAACACACTCACTGAATTTCCCCTCCTAGGGGGGAAAAACTAGACAGGGAGCAAAAAAGGAAACCCATATGAATTCAACTGCTGACTACACACCTGCTAGCTGCTTAAGGACCTGGAGGGCCTCCTCATACTGATTGGCCTAAGATCAAGAATCCATTTGATGATCACATAGTGCACTTGAAGATAAAACCCTTAGAGAAAAGAATTTGAGAAAGATATTAAGGGGTATTTTATAGATTATAATCTGTCCACTTTGGATTGTAATGTAGACAGTACATTGGTAGCCATGGGATGGCAGTAGAGCGCTAAAAATGCTCGCTCATTTTAAAGCCGTTAATCTCCCTCATTTTGAAAGGCAGTAAAATATTTTAAGAGCAGCATCTGTTTTTAATAACATTCTGAATTATGCTATAGCATAAATTAACTAATACAAATTGAATGCTTTACGTGAACTTTATTTCTGCATGATATTTGCTTTCCAATGTAGACCTATCTTAAATGATTATATATTTCAACTTATCTTTTAACAGATTTTTAATTAGCCTATAAAACTGTACACATAGAGTATAATGGAAGAGATGTGAGCATGGATGCACATAAAATGATTAAATGAGGCCAAGTTAATTTCAGTAAAGGGAATAGCTTGTATGAAGCTCTTAGATTTTACTTTGGGATTTTTATGGGGGATTTCTGTTTTGTCTTGTTCTTCTTGTTTTTTTTTTGTCTTTTTTTTTGTTTTGTTTTTTTGCTGAATAGGCTTTTCTTTCAAAATAAAAACTATTACCGAAGCCAAACTTTTTATATTACTATTATTTTAATTAAATACGTTTAACATAATGTTTTTGGCACATCCATGGAATTTTGTCAGGATGTAAATCAAAGAGGATAATTTTATTCAGAGGCGTCATGCCCATTCAAAATGTGGGGGCACGTGCACATCAGATTTGAGCCAAGTGGATTTTAATGCAGCTTTCAAAATACAAAAAAAAAAAGCCGAATAATAAATGATACAATCACACCACCATGATTAAATCGTTCAGTGCATCATCTGCTAAATTCAAATCTGTGTTCGCTGGCTGGCGATGAGCCAAAGACAGATGCGTTTGTACAGCACTGCGCATTATAACCAATCACACACGATGCTGTTGAGTTTATGAATGCAGTGGCCAATCAGAGATGTTCAGATGAATCATCGCTAAAAATTCTGGTGTTTTAGTCACTTCTACTAAATACCTCTTTCTGGCGAATTCTTTAGTTAGAAACAACAAAATGCAGATGTTTGTATGAATCTATAAATAAGATATTCAGTTCACAGTGTAAACAACTTCGGTGATTTGAATGGGAATTTTTGAGAGTGCTCTAGACTGTCAGTGAAAATGTTTCTTTGATAATGTAATGTTCTTTGCTCACTTTCTGTCCAATGAATGTGTTATGATAAAGCCTAACTTAAAAATTTTTTATTCACATTAACTTTCAGTGTTAAATTCACATTAAATACAAAGTCAGTCGTATTAAAACTATGTTATGGCATGACACCCATATCTGTTATTTAAGTAAAAAGACAGGTTTTAATGCATATTAACTACATTATTAGGCTGTTTTGACCATTGCCCACTAGACATCAACTAACTTAATCTATAAAGGTGAGAATCGAAATATTTCATGATATAGTTAATGCGTTTGGGAAGGTTTTGAATAAAAAGGGAAAGAAAAATAAATAAATAAAACATAAGAGCATAAGTGCTATTGTATCCCGCCCCCACTCATGCCCCCTCAAAAATAATGAGTGCATGACGCCCCTGATTTGATTAATAATTTATTTTGGCTAAATAAAATGACAAATATAAAAGCCAGTTAAGAAATCTCGGAAACAACATGTTTGTTTCTTTATAATATTTTTCTTCGACATCTTTATACCTGAAATGAAAAAGCTGATAATATTTCTGATAATAATTCTGCAGTTTAAGCAAAAAAAATAATAAAAATAAATAAAAATAAAAACACAACTTGAGAGCAACTCCATACACTGTAATAATTTGAAACATGACCTTTAGTGTTTCTACTGTCTGTGCTCAATGTGCAGTTGAGGTAGAGACAAAATTGCAATGTTCATTTTTGAGGGTAAAGTGTGTACAGTACAGTGTGTAATGTCATATATATTTCTTTTAATTTTCTGTTTTGTTTTTAGTATATCCAGCACCAAGAGAAATTTCTTTGGTGAATAAAAAATCTAAATCAAAGGTGTGAATTCTACAACACCTAAAACAGTCGTCAACCACATTCACTGCCTTGTTTGAGGAAAAGTGTCCTTGCTGATGATACTACAGATGTTACTGTACACTACCTTGCATCCTTAATCTCCCCACCACCTCCTTCTCCGTCCAAACCTCTCCTTGAAAACCTCTGCATTTCCTGTTAGTCACAATAATGGAGGAACAACGAGATGGGCTTCCTGTTTCTCAGGCTGGCAAGGAAGGAACCCGTCGTCTGGTCACACAGAGCTCATATTTTCCCCCATCTCCCTCTCTCGGCCTCACTCGCCACACTCTGACCAGTGCTGAGAAGATGCTGGGAAGAGCCTCTTGCTCCACCTCCTTACACCAGGGGCAGGATGTGCTCCCAAAGATGCCCTCTTTAACCTTGTTTTTTATCGGATGGAAACAAAACAGATTCTAAATTTATGAGCATGGTTTGTCCAATGTTGCCCCCTTGTCGGATGTTGTGTTGAGAAGCACTGGTGCATAGGTGATATGTGAGGAGTTCATGTGCAAAAACACGTAGTGAGGAGCTGATGTTGTTATTCAGAGAATCCTCTCACGCGTGCTCTTATCTGTACGTTAATTATTTAAATTGCTGCATACACCTCCGTTGAAAACAGTTATGTTAATCAAATTTAAAATAACTTTTTTCTAGTCTAATATATATTTTGAAATGTCATTTATTCATGTGATGGCAAAGCTGAATTTTCAGCAGTCATTACTCCAGTCTTCAGTGTCACACAATCCTGCAGAAATCATTCTAATATGATCCCACTATTGTCCAAACGCCCAGTTTGGCAAGCCTTTCTGAGGATTTTACAAGGCCGGGACATTTCTTGCTCGTCACTGATGAATAATTCACCACGCATACTTGTTTATCCTGTGTGATCAACCTCAAAACAAATGTTATGATATAGCCTCTGTTTATTTACTCTCCACACCAATACCCATGGGTGCTGGTGCCCTATGGGAAGCCTAACTCTCCAGTTACGACCAAACAATGGTGGCATTTAATATGGGTCACCCGTTCCTAGGCAACCTCCAAATCTACCGGACTGGCTTTGGGTTTCAGATTGTTTCATAATTAATTGGGCAACATGAATAATTAATTGCAGAGAACTGCTAATTTACAATGTGGAGTAAATCGCCCATTCTCTGTTTTTAAGTCATATTCACAGCCATTAGCCACCTCTGTGTGTGTGAACCAAAGGCTATGAATTTATTCATCTCACTCCTGGAAGTGTGTGTGTGTGTTTGAAGCATGCGATGGATTATGCTGATTGAGCTGAGGCGTTAGGGAATGAAGCCACTCGAGTGGCTAGTTGATAGCGTTGGTACTGCGCACCGTCCAGCCCGCCTCCCACGCACTGCCCACTCCACCTAAAGAGTGCTTCACACCGCAAGCTGCCACTGTGGACATGCTTCACAACATCTATCACATTGAAAAGATGGCGTGGAGTCATGTTGATTTGGAAGCTGTAAGAAGATGCAGCTTGTAATTTACGGGAATCATCTGGTAAAGCTGGGCCTCTTTTGATGGTGGATCACGGTTCACACATGAATGCCATCTGAGGCCTGTAGTGCAAACACAGATGACACTCGCACTGTGTTTGGCATGCTCCGTTGATGGAGTGCAGCTCTTATAATGGCCAGCAGAGGGCAGCACTTGTTCTGTGGTTTTCCTCCAGCTGGTGTTTGAAATGAGTGTCAACCTCCTGAATGAGGAAGTTATTTGACAGAGCTCTGCTTTATAGAGTGAAAATCAAGCAAGTTTGCCCTGAAAACTGCACCACAAGTGACCTGCCGGGGGATCTTTAAAATATTTCAAGATGGTGAGGAGAACAATAGACCTCAGATGAAGCATGATGGGAAATGAGGAATGAAAGGAAGCCAGAGAGTAAAAATGGAAAAGGAAGAGAAGATCAGAGAGAGGAAGTATTTTTGTCTTCTGTGTCCATTTTTGCATGATATTGTGGCACTTTGCCCAATCCTTCAGGCCCCTCTGCTTGTCTTCCCAATTCAAACGGGATGTGAGTGACAGTAAAAACACAAATCAGCAGATTGGATGCCCATTCAACATCATGTCTCCTGCTGTTTGGGGATGGTGCACTCATATGGCTCGTGGGAAATAGTGCAAGTTCCATCTTTAATATCTGGATTTTGGCCAGAGCTGAGATATAGTGCAGAAAAGGCGAGAGTTAAAAGGATAGTCCCCCCAAAATAATAAAATGTACTCTCCTTTATGTTGTCCAAACCTGTGTGAGTTTATTTTTCTTGCATACAACACAAAAGCAGCATTATGAAGCTGGTATTTTCCATGCAACTTCAATAAATGGGGACTGAATCTTTAAAAAAATCTTAACAATATAAAAAAATTGTCTTCTTTTTCGATCATTCAGTCATTAGTCACTGAAAAACTAGACATAGATCTGGTGCAGTTGTGAGAGGAGTAGCCATGTCTGATTCCTTAACAAATTATTCTTTTTAATCAGAGCTTTAAAACGGATCTGTTGATCTGAGCTGATCTGAATGATTCGTTCATGAATCAGACTGATCCGATTCTCTAGTTTTCTAATTAAATGATCTTCTCACAGCTCACCGGAGGTGAAGTATTTCAGTAAATAAAAATTTGATTACATATTTTTCTTAGCGGTTTCAAAGATTTGGAATGTAGCACAGACACATGGGCTAATAACAACACTTTTGTGTTGTGTAAGTCATTTTTGAAGCTTAAAAAGCTCAAGTTCCCATTAAGTGTAATTGTATGAAAAAATTTAAAGTTTTAGTTTTCCACAGAAAGTAGTTTTATATATATAAAAAATAAATCATTATCAAGAAAGGGACAGTGTTATTTTAGTATCATCTTTAAATATTCTCGTATTTATTAATAATTAGAATTAGCTTTTATTGTTATATTTTCAGTAAGTATTCGTTTAAATATTTTTGTTATGTGTTTTGTCATTTTTATTTTTTAAAACATTTATATTGGCTTTAATTGATCAAAAAAAATGTAGTGTATTTATTTATTAGCTTTAGTTTTAGCAATTTTAGTTCATCAGATTCAACCCATTTTATTTGAGTAGTTTTCACAGTTTCAGGCAGTTTTTCATCTAATATTATTATTTTAATAGATGTAGTTTTAGTCTACAATAACAACACAGCTTAGTACAAGGAAGAACAATGAATGAGAAGTTTCAGCCCAATATTAATTGCAATCCAGGTAAAACAGAACCCATATCGCTCATCCTCATTAGTCACACACTGTAGCACTGTTCAGATGGTCTTTAATGATCAGGCTTTACAGCTATCTGGACATTCTCTTCTGTAATTCAGGTTAACCATCTTCTGCAACAGTGCCACCAGGGACTAGAACATCCATCCCCCTTATGCATAGTCTGTACTTCCACAAACTTTTTTTTTAATGCTTTTTCCTTTTCAATGAAAAAGAGCCAGGCCTGTTATTCAGCAAGTGAGGAGATGGAGATGGAGGTGGGTGTTGTGTGTGTGTGTTTGGGGGGAACGGAGAGGGGTTAAACAGAGAGGCAGTTTAATGACCCTGACATCCAGCATCCTCCATCTGCTTTCATGACCTATTAATTAGAGCGCTGCTATCAGAGGGCCCCAGGCCTGCATGCCTGCCTCCTCTCCCTTTTTCTTCTCCTTCTGTATCCATCTTCCTCTTATTCCCAAAGATCTCCTGAATTGTCCACTGACTTAACTTACAGCTTACAGCTGTGTTTGCTCTCCTGTACATATACTGTAGGTCTTTGTGAAATAACACTGCATGCAGTCTTTCCACATGTGAGTATCTTTCTTACTCTCTCTCTGCTCACTTTCTCTTGTCTAATGTATTTAAAGACCTTAGCTTGTACAGTGTGTTTCTCGACAGCATGAATATTTCAGCAACTGAAATGGTGGTCCCATGGGGGTACGTGAGAGAGTGAGGAGATCATGTTTCCATGTAGTTCAATTCAATTCGATTCAAGTTTATTTGTATAGCGCTTTTTACGATACAAATCATTACAAAGCAACTTTACAGAAAATTACGTTTCTACAATATTTAGTAGTAGCTTATAAGTGGTGACTGTCAGTTTGTGCGCATATGACAGGATGTAAATCCTGTGGCAAGACAGAGAAACAAATAGAGACTTGATTAGCATAGCTGCTGTTCCAACAAAGTAAAATTAATTAGTTTACCCCAACTAAAGAACAAGAACGCACATTTGATCAGATGCAACTGCAGTCACAATTTAAGAGATGCATTATTCGAATGCTTGGCGAAAGAGATGCGTTTTTAATCTAAGTTTAAACAGAGAGAGTGTGTCTGAACCCCTAACATTATCAGGAAGGGTATTCCAGAGTTTTGGAGCCAAGTGTGAAAAAGCTCTACCTCCTTTAGTGGACTTTGCTATTCTAGGAACTACCAAAAGTCCAGCGTTTTGAGACCTTAGGGAGCGTGATGGATTATAATGTGGTAGAAGACTAGTTAGGTATGCAGGAGCTAAACCATTTAGGGGCCTTAGGTAAGTAATGATAATTTGTAACTGATACGGAACTTAATAGGTACAGTAGCCAGTGCAGAGACTGTAAAATTGGGGTAATATGATCGTATTTTCTTGACCTGGTAAGGACTCTAGCTGCTGCATTTTGGACTACCTGTAGCTTGTTTATTGAAGATGCAGGACAACCACCTAGAAGTGCATTACAATAGTCCAGTCTAGAGGTCATGAATGCATGAATGACGGCTGTTTGAGGAGGAATGGAGTTGGAATCTCCTCTTAAGCAGCCATGGAGAGGATTAGCTCCTCCAATGAGAACGGCCTGTCAGGAATCAAAGCTCTTGCTCTCACTGAACCTGCTGTGGGACTGCTCTTTGTTGATTTTGGATATGGAGTATGGAAATCATCAGATGTCAAAATGTCTCATGAGGGAAAGGGAGAAAAAATAATTCAATGACAAACTGAGGAACTGTCAAACAGGACCTGTAGCATGGGTTGTAGCAT